>NW_006440132.1:2598983-2676236 GCF_000325575.1 Pteropus alecto
CCTCAATAAACATTGAACATGTACAGATGCTTTTCTCCAGCAATTTAGCCTCAAAGACTTTATCATATAGGTTATCTTGCTGACATGTGTGTAAGAATTTTCTCCGAATGTCTGAAAAACACTCAGCAAATTAATTAAGGTACCTCCATACAATGAGATATTTTACAGCCATTCAAAAGATTAGGAATTTTCTTATATGTAATTACAGAATGATCTTTAATCCGCATGTAAGTAAAAATAGCAAAATCAATGTACGGAGCAGTATATAGTATGATCTCACCTTCTTTTTTTTTTTTTTTTTACAAATTAAGTAAAGCATACATATGCTTGCTTGTGTCTTCAACATTGCTGAAAAGATTCACACACACACACACACACACACACACACACACACACACAAACAGCTCACAGTAGTATTCTTTTATTCTTTAGGGTGCGGATATGAGGCTGACTTCAGGAAGAATTGTTTTTCATTACTTTTTACCAATAGTTTACCATTTAAACTATTCAAATTTTTACCATATGTATTCATTTCTTTTATAATAAAATTTTTAAAAGAGACAAAATAGACATTTATTTCTATGAACAAGTGAGAACTAGATGACAATATTATTTGTAAAGAATATTTTATAGCCCATGTGAATTAATTTACAAATATCTAAAATATATTTTATCTTGAATAAAAGGAACTAATAGATGAATGATAGAATATTACATGGTAGTTACAAGATTAACCCTTAGAGGCATGTGGGCATTAATTGGGGTTCTTACTCTGTCACTAAAATACATATAATCTGTGGTCATCTATTCAACAAAGCAGCTTGCTTATTTTCCATGAGTCTTGATTTCACATTAGGATGAGGATAGTAATAGTAATAGTAATAGTGATAATTATATTAATATCTAGCTCATAAAACTATTGTAAGGTTAAATAAGCAAATGACCACAAAGCTCTTAGCACAGTTCCTGACATAGAATTTACTTATATTAGCTATAATAAAAAAGAACAGAAAAACAAATGACAGCCATCCTCTTACTCCAGAATTACATATAAAGACATTACAGAGAGAGAGAGTGCAAGCGAAAAGATATATCTATTTATCTTCTAAATACAAAATGGGATTCATATTATTGGTAAATCTACTATTATACCTTAGCAATACACTTCCAATATCTTCTATGTCAATAAGTAAACTTCCATCCCTACCGCCACACCTTAGTTCAAGTTACTATATTTCCTGCCTGAATCTTTGCAACAACCCCTGACCTATCTCCCTGTCTCCGTTCTTCCCCACGTGCATGTTTCTTAACTCCACAAAATTCTCCGAGCATCCCCCATTGCCCACAGGATCTGATGCCATCATATGTGACATTAGGCTTCACAGGATCTAATCCTTATTTATCTGCATGGCTTTACCTCCCATCACACTCTTCCATGAACTTAATGCTCTTGTCACGCCTTACCCAGCAGAGCAAAGTACTCTAGCACAGGCTGTTACAGAAGGCAGTGTGACAGAATACACATGTGGAAAGCACATAAACTTTGGGTCTAGACTCACCATATTATTTTTTTTTTACATTGATAAATCTGACATGTTAGGTATTCTCAATTTAAGGTCTATAGCATGTTACTTTCGTATATTTACAAATTATAATATAATTTCCATTGAAGCAATACTTATCACAATATATCATTATAACATAATATTATTATCTATATGTATTATACTGTGCATTAGATCTCTACAGCTAATTACTACTTGTTACCAGTTTGCACCCTGTTTACCTATGAACTTGTTACCCCACCCCCACACCAACCCCCTGGTAACCACCATTTTGCTTTTCTAGAACCCACATATAAGTGGTATCATATAGTACTTGTCTTTCTCTGTCTGACTTATCTCAATATAATGGGCTCAAGGTCCATAATGTTGTTGAATATGGCATGATATCTTCCTTTCTCATGGCTGAATAGTAATAATATTCCATTCTGCATCAATACCACCTCTTTTTTAATCCATTCATCCATTGATGGGCATTTGAGTTGTTTCCATATCTTTGTCATTGTAAATAACACTGAAATAAACATGAGTGTGCACATATCTCACTGAAATCTTGTTTTTATTTCCTTTGGGCGTGTACTCAGAAGAGGAATTACTGAATTGTAGATGTAATGTATGGTCGATCTATTTTTAAATTTGTGAGGAACCTTTATATTGTTTTCCACAGACCAACCCACATTGTCTTCTTGGTTCCAACATCTGTAGTGCGACCTTATGAAATTCATTTGACCTTATTTACCAGCAAAATTTACTTTTGATGAGGCAAACTTTTCTTGTTCAAACATCAAAATAATTATTGGGTTTATAAGCCAGAACACAGCAATAATTAACGAAAAGTACAGCGTTCCCCAAATAGTCATAATCGACTAAATATTTTTTCCCTTAGAACAGATGCAATCTGTCTCACATCTGGACTTTTCATTTCCACTATAAGCACCTTAGTTTCCTTGTTCACCTACCTGGATTATTACCACAGCCTTCTAACTGATCTCCAAATCCCCATCTGGTCCCACCTCCTACATTTTATTTTAGATTCATCTTTCTAAGAATTTTTCTGACCACCTTTCCTGTCCCTCTCCCTGTGCTCAAATTGATCCCTGCTTCCAGAATGTTCTTACTCGAACCACGGCCTTTTAAGATATCACTCCTCCTTCATGCTCAAATTGCTAACACTTCCGTGAAGCTTACTTGGCTGCAATTGGTTTTCACTTTTTTATATTTGCAGAATACTATTGGGGTGTTTCCCACATGTCTATTTTATGTTCTGCCTTTTTGAAAATCTTTCCTTCAGTGGATTGCACGTGCCTTGCAAACAAAAGGTAGAACTTTCATCTTCGTACTTTCATCACCTGGAACCATACGTAATTGGACCACATGGTAATTTCAAAGAATGGTCATTAAATGAAGTGAGTGAATAAGTGGCCCGCAAGCATGAACTCAACTCTAACTTAGCTATTAACATTGTATAGTAGGAATACAGTTTAACAATGATTTTAGTGCTGTTTTATTGCATGGAGGGCATAATAGTAATAATATCTAACATTTTTTGAAACACCGACTTTATATTGGGCATTGTATTAGACATTTTATGTCTATTATCACATTTCATCTTAACAACCCAGCTGGACTCATATCATGATCCCTATTTTACAGATGAGACAACTGAGAAATTAAAGCCTGGCCTTCCTGCCTCTGGCACATATACACTTTCCCATTATATTATATAATGTGTGGAAGTAAAGTACTTTTTTATGGCATGGCAAGAATATGCCAGCTTCTGTGTCTGGCCCCTTATATCTGTTTCTTTTTATCATTATGCTTATTTTAACACACAGGATTCCAGAGGTTAAATGATTTTCTCAAGGTCATTTACCGAGTGAAGATGCAAAAATCAAAACTCATATTTGTTTTGCTCTAAAACTTCTAGGTCATAGGTTAGACTGTATAGCTGCCTTAAAAGACATGCCATAAAATGTGTTATCCCACCACATGAGATAGGATATGATCATTAATATGTTAGTCTGGTTCATGAGGTTCATATGAAAACAAGTTAAGGGACAAAGTGTATAGGAACCAGATCACCAGGGGTTTACCACGCAGTCGGTACCATTTGGAGTCACTCCCGTAAGCGATGGAGAGACACTAAATAATTTTAACAAGGGAACACACAGGTAGGAGAGAGACTCACTGGAAAACTGTTTCTGTAGTGACAACCAAAGGAGACAGTAGCAAAGGCAGAGATGATGGAGAGGAGATAACCGAGTCAGGAATCTTTAGTAGAGATATTTAGCAGATTGTCTATTTGACAAGTTAGGCAATTGCCTCTTGAGCAAACTTCATGCCACAATGTGAAGTTCATTACAGCCTCCAAGGTGACTGCTAAAACCAAAGTGAAATCTCTGTCTGCTGTTGCCCATAGGCCTGAAGTTTATTCTGTCACCATTAGTGGGAATAAGAAGCCCTCTAACGAGGAAAATGATCCCTTTATTTCACCACCTAATTATAATACTCTAAAAGATGCTGAGGGACAGCACTCGAGTGAGTGTATGAGTCAGTCTTCCCTTTGTAAAGGGATCAAGAGCTGTTCTCTCAGCAATGGCTACAAAGCACCTTTTAAAACTAATAATTGTGGAGGGGCTGAATCCGTCGTAATAAAATCTTTAAAACCTTTATAAAATTTCTCTGTAAAGCCGTTTTCCTGGGGAGACCTATAATTATTGAAAGGCAAGATGGAGCTTCAGCCCGTTTCACATAAACATGGATGATACAAGCTTCAGCCAGGAAAACTCAGGGTAGAGAAATAAAACCCAGATGAGAAAATGAACCAGGATCAATTTTTCTTCTCAATGTATTTTATTGTATACAAATGATAAAGCATAAACAACCTCTGATTTCCCATTAGACTCTGCTGACTTTTTTTTTCTAAATAGACTGTGGCTAACGCTGAATCTCAAATCCCATCATTCAAGCATACATACCACATTCACCCTCCGTGCGTCCGCTGCAGTTAACCCTATTCTCATGTGACTGCTTCTTGTTTTCTTGAATTTAAAATCAGGCATTTCGTTAGCATTCAGAATCTTCTTTTCTCTTTGATCTCTTAAAAATCATAGTGGCAGGGGTAATTATACCCCTCCAATCTCTGCTCAATATACTGGAGTATTCTTTGTTCAAAAAGCAAGCAAGGAGACGCTGGTCCAACTCAATTTCACCCCAACTACCCTTCCTAGCAATAGTCTTGCTTTTAGCAAACTTTCCTGAAAAAAAGTTTCACAGGACTTGGGCAAGCCTCTTTATTTCACACCACAGAGACAGAAGAAGAGACAAGAGGCCAGAAAAACTAAAACTCTGAGTGGCCTGGGCAATCCCTTTCATCACCTGGGGCTCAGTTTCCTTATCTCTAAAATGAAGGTGTTGGACCAGAGCTTGCAGAGCAAATAATTGTAATCTCCTGTTACAATCCTGTTCAATCAATAGTGACTGGAAGTGTTGCCTAAATTCTGAGGTGGGCTCCAGGTGCAGGAGGAAGAGAGTGTCATGAATCTCTACCAAGGGTAGAGATGATGTCTACCAAGGGTAAGAGATGTGGTAATAACTATGTGAGTGACAACATTTTGATATGCCTCGGATATTGTACTTTTAGTTCTTGTATGGTTCCGGTTCTCTGTTAGAAAAGAAGAAGAACACCATATCTTGGACTATACAGGAAGGGTCAGGAGTTGTGGGAAGGTGAACTTAGTATTCTAGAACAAGATGACTAAACAGGGATTAAACATCGAAGATAATCCAGAGGCAAATTACTGATCATGAGATAAGAGAACCAAGGAGATGAAAGTAGAGATAAATATTATGTGCAAGAATAAATAAATATTAGGGGCTAGAGAATTCAGATAAGATCTGGTGTCTGTAGTTGATTCTCCCCGGTGTGATGCTTGAAGGAGAATTGTGTATAAAGAATCAGGGGGAAAAACACTCCAAGTGTCTTTAAATCAGGAATTCCATATTCTACCACTTGAACAGATAGGAGATATTTTATGACATTCAGAAGATAGTCAATAAAGGAATATTAAACCCAGCAGGGGAGATCCCCTCCCCCTGCAGGACATAGGAAAATATTTAGAGATACATTTGATTGACATAACTGGGGGAGGAAGAAGTGCTACTGGCTCCTAGAAGGAAGAGACCAGAAATGCTGGTAAACATCCTACTGTGCACATGATAGCCCTGTGCAACAAAGAATTGTCCAGCCCCAAATGTCATTAATGTCAAGATTGAGAAATCCTTTATTAAAGAGAAAATGATCAAAAGGCCTCATTTACATGTGCTCTATTATACCAGAGACTCCACTATTCATCAATATACTTGATCTCCTTTTCTTCTTTAATCTACATCTAGGCCATGTTTACTCGCTGTCTTTTAAAGTCAGATGTGGCCATATGCTAAGTTTGGTTCAATGGTATGTGAATGGAACTTACAAATGGCACTTCTAGGTCTAGCCCATTCAGAAACCTCCCAGATCTTTTTTTCCTCGTGTAATAGCTGAATGGAGAGTTCTCCTATGACTTAGAGGAGGGAGAAGACAAAAAATGATGGAAGTCTGGGACCCCAAATGACAGTGCACAGCGGTGCCCTCAACTCCTGATTTTTCCACGTTGGTTTGTGTTGTAAAGGAAACTTAACTTTCAACTTTTATTTCATTGAGCCATTAAAAGTTGAGGGTTTCATGTTATAGAATTAGGCTACTTTGAGTAATTCATCTAGAATCTGACCATTTGGACTGTGTGCTATTCCCTAGCATGAAAAGCAGATCGGCATTTTCCAAACTCTGTCTGTCTCTGTGTCTGTCTCTGTCTCTTCTCAATTGTCTTATACATAAATGCATGTAAGTCTTTTTAATTACATGAGACATATTGTAGCCGAGTGACCAGCATCACCCTGGGACAGGAGGGCTTTACACGCTCAGACGCCTGTCAGCAACATTACCAATTCTAGGCCTTCCACCGCATCTGAGTCTTCTGGAGCAAGTCCTGTTGCCCTAAAAGTTGCTTTGGACAACTTTGGGACTTTTGGAAATTCTGGGTTATTTTTTATTATGACCAATATCTACATTTTCTAATTGTCAGTTTTGATTCGGCCTCATTTTTTTTCGTGTGACCTGTGCTTGTCCAATCACCCTTGTCTTCTCAAATTCTCTTCACCTTCTTTCGCTCAGGGGCTCACTGCTCGCTTGATTTCAATAACCTTCGAAATGACCTCCCAACTTATGTCCCAGCCACCTCCGTCTATTCTCCTTACCGTTACTTGAATGATATTTCCAAAAATAAATTGGAGTGTGCTTTTTTTCCCTCAAAAGATCACCATACCTTCCACAGAGGTCACAAATTAGTTGCCAGAGGACTGATTTTGACTCTTAATGAGGTTTTGTTTTATTTAGCCATGAACTGTGTTATAATAATAATCATAATAAGTGAAAACACTTTGAGGTTCCCTATAGAATTCACCTCAAAACCACAATGACCTAGAATCTCCTGCTTAGTGCACTCAGCTCCTTTTACTTGAGTTTGAAGCCTCTGGTCTATGGAACTGATCATGAACTTCTCGCATTCGTGGTTTTCAATGAACTGGTCTCAGATTACTTTTCACAGACTTATGCAATTCTATATTTCTTTGGTGATATGCTTCCTATGTGTACTGTTCTTAAATTGGAAGGAGTAAGGGCTGAAAAAATTTCAGTGATTGCTATGTACCAGGTACTGCAATGTTTTCTTAATCCCGCAAGACACAGACCCAACGCAATCTGTCTCAACTATGGAGCCTTCTCTGGCATATCCTGATGGATTATTCCCATGCCTTCAGTCCTATAGAAGAATGTGGCGAACACTTCACTACCACTGTTTGTTTGTTTGTTTGTTTTTCACCTTGGTAGCTGTTTATAAGTATCTCACCTATTGGCTATTAATGAGTCACTCTATTTCTTTGTGTCTCAGTTTTCTTTTCTTAAAATGGAGATTCTAATGGTATTTATAATGCCAATGGGATAATACACATAGAGTCCTTAGAATAGTGCCTGAAACACAGGAAATGATCAATATTGGTTAGCTATTATTATCCTCACCATTTTTGCCACTTGACAGAGTGTAAAGGAATTTGCATTAGATGTTTCCATAGCCCTAGTTCCTAGTATCACATCTTTTACCCAGTAAGTGTTTCATAAGTGTCTGGTGAGCTGAAAATGGTGAAATGCTATTTCTTTCATCACTCGTGGACTTCTGCACTGCAGTGCTACCTACGTCTAGCAGTGTCCTGCTTTCTTGACTTCATATGCATCTCTGTGTTTTAGAATTCATTGTTTTAAAATATCTCTGTCTGCCCACCATGAATTTATTAATTTCTCAGTTTGTTATTATTTTTTCTCACTCCCTCTGCTCTGCTTCTGTTCTAAGGGCTGAAAACAAATTAAGAGATAAGGGGTTAGTTTCCATTCATGTAGTTTACTTTTTAGTGGGTAAGAAAACTATATACAAGTCTACAAGTAAATCTACATGTACTGAAAAAACTCAGACAGTGTAAGATAATAGAGAATATAGATTAATTGAGGGAGCTGGCTTTTTAAAAAGGTGGAAAGCTTCTGTGATGAGACCTGTATGATGGAAGAAATCATTCAAAGAGCCAGACAAGAGTATTTCCAGGTGAATGGACATCATATAAAAGGTCTTGAATTTGGAATGAGTTTACCAAGAATAGCAAGAAAAAGCTGATGTAATGAGTAAGAAAATGAAGCCCACAAGGTTGGGGATGCCAGTTCATTTGCAGTCATGTTATATGCTAAAGTGTGGAATTTTTTAAAAAAAAGACATTTGGGTTTCCACTGGAGACTTTAATACAGACAGGGATATGAATCAATTTGCATTTTAAAGGTACCCCTCCAGCTTACGTAGAATGAAAAGAGAGTAGGAGGACAAGAAAGGATGCTGGAAGAACAGTTTGAAGCCATTGAAGAATTGCAGGTGATAGTGATGGTTTGTATTAGGGGCACTTATGAATGTGGTAGGGTGTGTCTGCATTTAAGATATTAAAAATGTTATAGAACTCTTCAAACATTTATGAAAGTGGAGTCACTAGAAAATAAATTTCTATGTAGCCATTACTCAATCAACATTCTATGGTTCTGTCCCTTTTTTCTCTTCCTGCCCTTCCTTCCTTCCTTCCTTCCTGCCCTTCCTTCCTTCCTTCCTTCCTTCCTTCCTTCCTTCCTTCCTTCTTTCCTGTCCTCTTCCCTCCCCTTCCCTCCCTTCCTTTTCTTTCTCTTTTATTCTCTGCTTACTGCAGGGGTTGACAAGGCCAGACAGTAAATATTTTCATCTTTGAAGGCAGAAATTACTGCTACGATGATTCAATTTTTCCACCATGATATAAAAGCGCCCCTAGACAATATGTAAATAAATGGGAGTAGGTGAGTTCCAACACTTTATTTTAAAAAACAGGTGGTAGCTAGATTTAATCCATGGGTCCTAGTTTGTTGACCCCTAAACATATCATGTTTACCAGCAATTAATTGAGTAAGTATCTCTAAGAGATCAGAGCCATCTCTTCTTTTTCCTCCCTTCCTTCTTTGTTATTTTTGTTACTACATTACTATTATCACACATAACAGAATAATGAGGTTTTTATTGTTATTTAATATCTAATCGGTGTTCAATATTTTCTTATCGTATCAAAAATGTTTGTGTTTTACAAGTTTTTTCCCCAAATTAGAATCCAAATAAAATTCGCACATTGAATGAGGTTGATCTGTCTCTCAAGTGCACTTTAATCTATAGCAGGTTCACTCCATCTTTACATAGTTAATTAAAATGTTTTGGTTTGAGGTATAATTTACACAAATCCTAAGAGCATAGCTCAGTAAATTTTAGAACTTCACAGATTATGAACCAAATATTTTCAAGCCACATGCCTCTTCCTAGTCAGTATCCTCCCACAAGGAAACACCATTCTATTCTTTTTAGTACAGATTGGTTTTGCCTAATTTTGAATTACTTATAAAAGGGAAACCCTCTGTGTCTTATAAAATTAACAGTATCTTTTTTTTTTTAAGCTGGATCTTTTATCATGCGGCCTTTCCCACTTTTGGTATTTGTCTGATTATATAGTCATAGTGTCATCAATATGTTCCTCTATCCTTTGTATTTCTTAAGATCTGAAAGTTATATCTAAAGGATTGATTACATGTAAGTTCACAGATGGTGTCTGGGACTTGCATTGCATCCCAGGGGACACATGGTCTGGTGGTCACTCTAAGTAATATTAAGTTTGAGCAGTGTGTTCTGGTGCTATTTTTAGGACTCATCCTTTACTAAGTTCCCCGTCCACTTCTTACCTAATAGTTTTAACAGCCATAAAGGTGTAGTGCCTTGATCAGCACTGTTTCGTTAGAGGAGAAGATATTTTGAAGAGCCGGGGGGCTGAGTGTTCGATGGGAGAGGAGAGCGGGAGCAAAGACTTCTACGTTGAGCCACTAGGTGACTATTGGCTCCATTACCTGAGTAGGAGATGACAAGGCTTGGAGGGGTGGAAAAAAAATCGAGATTTTGATTTCAGAAGGAATGCAGTTGAAATGTCGATTAGATATTCAAGTTGATTCATTGAGTTTTATAGATGATCTCAAGCTTGAGAGAATTTGTGACTATCTCAATTTGGTAGTCTGCAGTGATCTTTGAAGCCCTGGGATATAATGCAATCCCCAAGGAAGGTATACAAAATAGTGAAGAGACCTCAAATGAAAACCTCTATGCGACTGCTACATAGTCTATGAAAGTTTATTGTCAAGAAAGAATACACCTTAGAAAACCCTACACTAATCCCGTGATCTTACAGCTGGAGAAACTGAGGTCCAAAATGGCAAAGAAATATAATACTTAAATTAGACAATATGGCTATGAAGTTAGAACAATCCCGTTTGGCCATTTAGGCACTGCAGGACTCTAGATAGCATGACATTGCTCTCAGCCTCAGCCATCTAGTAAAATAGCATTGCTCAAACCTAGTAAAATAACAAGTGCTCATTTGGTCAATTCCCAATTGTCTTTTAGGTTCAGTACAGTTCTCCTATCTCCGTAGAAGCTTTCTGTAACTTTCTCTAACCTCCCGATACTGAATTGTGCTTTTCCTGGCATCTTGGTGTACTTCCATCTCAGTGTTTCATTGTAATGATCTATTGTGAATTATTTACCCCTCTAGACTGAGATCGCTTTCAGGGCTGTGTCAGTGCTTAACACATTCTTGAAAATTGAGAACCCGGTGCTTTATCTGGCACAGGAGAAGCACTCGGTGTATAACGATGGAAAGAAGAAAGGAAGGAATAACAAGTGAAAAGGGGATTGGAGAAAAGGAAGGATGGAAGGAAGGAAGGAAGGAAGGAAGGAAGTTAGGAAGGAAGGAAGGAAGGAAGGAAGGAAGGAAGGAAGGAAGAGAGGGAGGGAGATGGAAATCTCTCTTATAAGATAGAATTTCTTAAGACTAAGGCCATTTTTTTATTCATTTGTATCTCCAGCCCTTACCATAGAGTAATAATAATAAAAATAACAATACCAATTACAAAACAAAACAAATTATCGTAGGGTCATTATTATTTTCAATATATTTTTTTTCTTTTTCACACTATTTACAGATACTTTTAAAATTGGGTACTTTTCTAAACAGACTTTTTCAGATGAAAAACATGAGGCCCAAAGAGATGAAGTCACATGCTCCTGGTCATTAGGTAAAAGTGCCAGAATGGATGTCAGACAAAGACAAATACCATATGACTTCACTTATATGTGGAATCTAAGGAAAAAATAAACAAAATGAAAACAGACGCATAGTACAGAGAACAAACTGGTGATTGCCTAATGGGAGGGGAAGTTGGGGAGCTGAACAAAAAAGATGAAGGGATTAAGAAGTACAATTGGCAGTTACAAAACAGTCACAGAGATGTAAAGCACAGCATAAAGAATATAGTCAATAATGTGGCAATAACTATGTATAGTGCCAGGTGGGTACTAGACTAATTGGGGGGAATCACTTTGTAAATTATATAAATGTCTAACCACTAAACTATATGCCTGAAACTAATATAAAATAATGAACATCAACTACAATCGAAAAAATAAAATGAAAAAAAAAAAAGTGCCAGAATGAGAATTTTTTTCCCACAAGTCTCTAAAATACTTTCTTTGGGTCAAAACTGGAAAACCTTTGTCAAATGAAGGACAGAAGTTACAACTCAAGTGACTGAAACATACGACCTGCCCCACAAATGTTAGCTAATATCATCAACTTTCTGTTCGTTCCCAAGTGAGGCTTCTGACATTGTCAGCCTATAATGATCTTACAGTTCATACTCATACTCATATCTTACTAAGTAGTTTGTACATTTCTGTTTTCATCTTTTAGACTCAACGACAAACAACCTGTACACTGGGGCAGCATCTACAAACACTATCATGCCTGCCATGACTTCAACTCTAGTGTCAGCTAAACTGTTGGTGCTCCGTAAATGCTTCTGAATGGATGGGTTGACTTTTAATTTAGAGGCAACTTAGTGCAGATGAGGGAAATTTAGATTGACTGAAGATGATTCTAGTCCTGGTTCAATTACCAGGTGCACATGGGGTGGTGACCACAAGAAAGCCACTTAAACTCTCTGTGCTTTGACTTCTGATCTATAAAATCGAGATGATAGTCTCTGTCCCCGTAACTCTCGGGGGTACCGTGGTTCAAACAGGATAATGCAAACTATCAATTGCAGAGCAGATACAAGGGTTTATTATTCCAGTTATATTCTATCCTTCTCTGCTACTTGCCGCATATTACCACCTTCTCATTTAAGTGAACGCTCAATATTCACCAAATGATTTTCCCTAAATCAATAATATAAACAAAGAAAACAAGGTGATCTAGTAAAAGAGGCCCAGGAAATTGACTGCCAGGATGTGTATACAGTATTGTCTTAGAAAGCTAGGCTGATATAATATCAGCCTTCTCTAACTCTCTAAGTCAGAGAAGAATTTACCAGAAAGCTTGCAACTAAATGCATTTTCTATAATTCACTGTAACGCAGCAATTCTCGGGAGATAACACCATTAATACTCCATTTCAAATTTAAAAAACATATGCTTTTTCCTCTCTTAAAAAAAAAAAAGCAAGGGAACGTGGCCTATTTCCTTTCCTTTACAAAAACAAAAGCTTTTAAAATGATAAAAATTGCCTCTGCTTGATAAAACAGCCATCTGCATCTGATTTAGTTAAGTGTTATTCTTGTATCATTTTATATTATTATTATTGCTGGTTGGAGAAAAATGCATAAATACAAAGAGAGGTCTTTGGAAAGGTCACACAATTTCTAGTTCAATTATCCCTGAAGCTGCCTCACTTTTGGGTTGACCCTTTAATTGAATCTTAACCCTTAATGGAAGGATTTTAAATAAAACTTGAGGAAATATTTCTAATTATTTATGTATATCTTGTCTTCCCCTTCCCTTGCTTTTATCATGTTGGTGGAGAAGAGATAGTAAGAAATTTTAGAATGAAGAACAGCTATTGCATTTGCCATTTACATGACCCTCTATTATTGTAACCATTTTTATTAGTTATTTCTCATGTCGATTCTGGAAGAGAGAGTGGATAAGCTTAGTATTCAGAGTGGGTGAGCTCCCCATATGCTGTTAACTCTAGTATGATGGTCGTAAACACCAAATGGCATGCCATATGAAACAGGCACAAGGCGGGTTTTCCCAAATATGCAATTAAGATAACTAGAGATGGCATCACCTATACAAATGTTACAGCAGCTTCAGAATTAATCTCATAGAGATGGTTCCTTTGAGTTTAGGACAAAAGATGCAGGAAAGAGGGTTAGTCAATAATACTCTTAAATGGGCTGTGCTGATATTACCAGCTGAAGTCTGAAGATAAAGTAGTTGTGGGAAATGGGGCTGGGTGCAGCTTTGGCCATACAGCTGACCCTTGAATAACGCGGGTTTGAACTCTGCGGGTCTACGTACAAGCACTATTTTTTCCCCAATAAATATTGTAAATGTATTTTCTTTCCTTCATAGTTTTCATAATATTTTCTTTTCTTTAGCCTTCTTTATTGTAAGAATATAGTATATGATACATATAACATACAACATATGTGTTAATCGACTGTCTATGTTATCCGTAAGGCTTCTGGTCAACCATAGGGCTATTTCAAGAAAGTTTGGGAGGAGTCAAAGTTACACATAGAATTTTGACTACATGGGGAGTTGGTGCTCCTAACCCCCGTGCTGTCCGAGAGTCAACTGCACATATTTTGAAATGTGGGGTGAATAATGGTGAAAATGACTACATCAGATGAAGAAATTGAAGATCGGGAGACATATATTTCAGTCCCCTGTTCTCCAACCTACAAACTGCATAACTTGAATCTTGCCTCTTACAACTGTGGTCTTCCTTTTGGCAACCTATAAAATGGGTACAATGGCTTTAGCCTCTCAGAGCAATACTGGGAAAGAAAGAGGGATTGCAAAAACAGGGCAACCTGGACACATAGAGAGTTACCAGAGAGCATTCTGAGCAGAAGTAGCATGGGCAAAGATAGTGGGGGACAGTCCCGATATATATGATGCAGGGGCTCAGTACCGTGGAATCTGGCGGGCCTGACGGAGAGCAGTGAGATCTAAGCTGGGACCAGATCACAGAAGGATGGGGATACTGTCCCAAAGGGCTTTGTAACAAAGAGATGAGAAGCCATAGCTTGTTTCTCTTTATTCTCGTTCTTTATTGGCTTGTTCGTTCATTTTTCTGTAGCAGAGAAGTGAAATGCTAAGTGGTTCAGGGCAAAAAAAAAAAAAAAAAAAATAATCCAATTAAGTAAAATCTATTGGAAAGAAAAGAAAAATAGCAGGAAGATCAGTTGGGAGACTTTTGAAAAATGTGGTTCAAACCAGTGCAATTGCAAAAGAAATGGCAGTCAGGGGGGAACTGCTGGGGACGGGGTTAGAATTGTGTATGCAGCCCCTGTCTGCATGATGGATATATGCAGGCGGTATGTGTTATCGGTTATAATTTCCTCTGCTGGGCCATCCTTTGCAATTTGGAGATGACCCCTCTGATGGTGATTACTGTGTTGTGTGCAGCTGTGGCTGAAGAAAGTGACTTGAGGGAGCAGGATTTATCACAGGAGTCAGAGGCGGCCTTGTAAAGATGGGTCTGTAAGGCAGAGTCAGGCTTTCATTCAATAATCTCCCTTTCCTTTTCAAGCTCCCCACAACCTCCTCTTGCTTCTTGTGTCCAGTATCTCTGTTCCAATGAACAATAGAATCCTAGAAGTTAGCGCTCCAAGGGATGGGCTCATAAAAGAGGAGTGACATAGATTTTGGCAGACATTGGACTAAATAATAGTGTTTATAGTGGCAGAGGTTTGGGTTCGAATAGTGTCTCTATCTCATACTTGCTGTATGAATGCAATAGCTCTGACCTTAGGCAAGAATAAAACATCTCTCGGCTTCATTTCCCCCACTTGTAAAATGGATATATACATATGCAAAAATTACACATATTATTGTGGATTAAAGAAGAAAATGCACATTCAGCATTCAGTACAATGCCTGTTCATGGAATGGAAGCCAAATGAATGGTAACTATTCTAACATGTTTGGAGAACTTTGTTACCACATTTCAGTCCCCCTCCCCACCCCACCCACCCCCCGCTCATTTCTCTCTTTTCCAATTTGCCCTAGAGAGTGGCATAGTTAGTATGAGGTAAAATTAGAGAGACAGATGACATCTAGCCATTACAGATTCTACCTTTAAGAAGTAAATATCAGAGACTAGTTAGATTGTGCAATAGTCAGGGCATGCCATGACAAAGATCTTGAAGTAAAACATACATTTTAAAATAAAATTTATAGCTTCAAAGGTGTATCCTCAAAAGAAAAATTTGGTGAAGAGAGAGGTAGTAGATTATGGCTGACATTGAGGTTGACTCTCAAATACTTAAGTCAATTGGTCTAAGCCAGCAGTTCTCAATGAGGGGGGCACTTTACCCTCGAGGGGACATATGACAATGTGCAGAGATGTTTTTGTCACAACTGGGAGGGATGCTACTGACATCTAGTGAGCCAGAGATACTGCTGCTTCAATGCACAGGATAATGTTTCCAGGACAAGGAATTATCGGGCCCTAAAATGTCTATAGTATGATGGCTGATGCACCTTGGTCTAAGCCAATCATAGTAATTCTTCCCTGTTTGCCACTGATGGGCAGAATCCACATAAGTCAATGAGCATATCACATTCTCTTGGTGCCTGTTATCTTGGAGTCAGCATACTTTCTAAATTGGCTGAAGGGAAGAACATATTTCAAGATTGAGAATCTTGTTGCCTCACTTAATGTGAATAAGGAAACACAATGCCCTGTCTGCTTCTGGCCACAATCTTGTCAACTTTAGAAGAATGAGTCTGAGGATAAAGCATATATTCCAAAGATAGAAGAGAAGAGAGATGAAAATAACTCAGGTTCTTTGAATCTATTTACCCTCAAATCTACCCCAATTCTGGAAATTCTATGATATGAGGTAGTAAATACCATTTTTACATTGGTTTTCTTTTTTTACTTGCAAACATAATTCTAGCAACCAAAACCCTAAACAAATGATCTACTTTTTCAGAAGCTTTACCTTCTTTTATGGGTTCTCTTGCTTAGAATGCAGTAGTATCTTAGCAATATATTCCTCCAATTCAATACCCTGGCCTATCAGTGGATGAACTGTTCTCCTTTCTTCAGTTATTCATTAATGAAGCTCAGATAAGTTAGGATTAAAAAAAAAAAAAAAGGAGAAGAAGTTTAAAATATCAAGCAAGAACAAAACAAAAATAAGCACAGCAGAGAAAAAGTGACATTTTCAAATGAAAGTTGTTATAAAGTGCCTAGCCCCAAAGGGGTATTAAGGAGTATTAAGCATGTAATAAGAAACACTGAGGACTCTGCTAGGGGCTGTGGGTACATTGATTAGAAAGGACCGAATTCTTTTTTCATAAGGAGTTCACGGTCCTTCTAGGGGAACAGATGAGTGAGAAGTCGATGAGCAGATGGAGTGATGGGTGCAGCAGTGGCACAAGGAATAAGGAAGAGAAGCAGCCCAGGGAAGGCGTGATTTAGCAGGTCTCTCTCCTGGTTTCTCCCCCTGCATCTCCTGATCTATTAGTAAGTGGACAACTCCATCTTACAATTCACCTCATAGAATTATCTCCCAGCCACTTTTGACCCCTCCACGATCAAGAGCACAAAAATAAATTCTCATCATGCCTCCCACCTATAGCTCATTCTTTGGGTTGCTTTCTGGTTTGAGAGACATAGCAGACAATGACAGCTGAATGATTGCACCTGTCAGTGAAGAGCACCCATACGACACCCACGTGGGTGAGGAAGGATAGTTGATGCAACCGTGCTTTACTGTTATTAAAATTCAATGCAAAACAACAGTTGATTATGCAGAATAAAAAAAAATGTGATTGAAATGCCAAAAAGTATAAAACACAGATGCAGAAGAATCACCCCCTGACAGACCCATACATGGTCATGGTAGACATGCAAAAAGAGGTGAACAAAAAAATTTTTTCTAAAGAAGAATCCATAGGATTTAATGATATACAGGATGAAAAAGAAGATGGCGTAAGAAGGACTCTGTCATTTGAATAGCAGATAACTTGGAGAGTGATTGTGTCACGAAGAAAGATGTGCCGAAGAAAGAGGTTAGAAGGAGCTGGTTTAAGAGGGTAATGACAAGTTCATTCTTGGTCATCCTGCTTTCAAAAGAAATCTACTAGGATGGCAGCCTACGGAAGCCTTGTCATGTTCCAAGGCTAACTGAAGGAAGAACATATGAGAACAGACATAAAGAGGGAAACTTAAGAAAAAAAAGAAAGAGCAAGTTTTTCCAAACTCTACCTACCAGTGGTCAAAGATATTGCGAGTTAATATGTCTCTCCTGTTTCCCACCCCTACCATTTCTGTCAAGCATAAAAAATAGACCAATTTGTCATTGTGTCTGCATAATATCAGGATAAGAGTGTACTGTTCCCTTCCCTTAGCAGAGGTCACTGGGAAGAGTGTCTCCAAGATTGTCTGAAGGAAAACAAATGAGCGAGCCCAGAAATTGGAGGCGAGGTGCTCTGCTGTGGCGGGGGAAATGCCGAGATGATAACTTCTGGAAAATTGCATCGGTTTTATTCAACGCAGGACTGTTTTAATCACTGTGCCAGGGGACCTCCTTCAAGGACAGATGGATAATGCATGTTTCAGGGAGGCTGATAGGGAGAGAGTGCGGATCCTTAAACATCTTGAGCAGGCCTTTAAGCAAGCAAACGTCCTTGCACATCTGCTCGGGTCTATGGGGCTCAGAGTTTCAGAGGCAACTTCAAGGTTCTCCGGTAGGCTCCAAGGAGCATTTGAGGAGAAAGACTCTAGCAGGGCTCTGGAGAGCGAGAGGAGGCACATTTTGCAAAGTCCAATCAGGACTTATCATCCCTCCACTGCCACCCCACCCCCCTGGGAGTAACTGGAAGACAGATGATTGATAAGCAGATGAACAGACACCCTGACAGATACATTGATCTTGCTATATTCTCGTCTTCAAGTTTTCTGAACCTTTCTTATGGAACTGACTCAGGTGCCAATAGTTTAGGGAGGCACAGGAGAGTTTGGGGGAGTGAGGGCTTGTATTTACTCTCTACCTTATGAATCTAATCTAGGGAGAGGTTTTGGCATTAAATTATCCAGGTTCCTATCCCAGCTTCACTATGAATTACGTGTGCGATCTTGGGCAGGTCACTTCACCTCTCTACGTCTGGTTCTTCTCTTGCAAAGTGAGAATAAATGTTCCCATCCGATGACATTTGCAAACCTAAAATGTTATAGAGTACCAGTTGCTGTGACAGTTAGTCTTCTTTGCTATTTGGTGTGATTTTTTTTTTAGTGACAGGGGTTGCCCTGTGACGACAGAAATGTCACATCGGCTCCCTGGATCTTGGTTTTCTTCTATGTTAAATGTAGTACTTTGATTAATGACATGTACAGTGATAATAATATTTAAGGAGCTTTCACTATATGCCAATAGTGTTATCCTATACATGCATTTACTCAAAAATTACCTTATGCTATAGGTATCATTATTGTCCCCATTTTGGTATTGAGGGAAATGAGACATTGAGAGGTTGAGCTTTTCGCCTCAGAGGCTAGAAGGAGATTGTTTCAATTTGAGGCAAAGAAAACAGCATTTTTAGAAAAAACTTCTGAGGAGGGAGCCATAGAACCACAGAGTGTATCAAAGATGGAAGGGACAACAGAGGCCATCCAGAGCATTTCTCTCAATTTCAAGATGGTTAAACTAAGATACACGAAGAGGAGTCTAGCCCAAGTTCATACAGGGAGAAAGCAGCAGAGTAGAGACTGGACTCTGCTGATTCTAGGCTAGTGCTCTCTCTCTCACACTGGGCTCAGCATTGAACTCAGACCTTGGTACAGCCTTGAGTCTCTGCTGTGATCTTTCATGTGCATGGAATTCAAACATGATGACCAAAATACTAATATGTTTTCATTTACAGGTTGGAAAAATTGACTTTGAACAAGGTGGGGCACCTCTATTAAAGCAAACACCTGGTTAATAGCTTAGCACAAGGTTGGGTATGCAGAAAGTATTCTATCAATACTTCTTGAGTGAGACTGAACCTCTTGATGGCAGGCTTATGACTTCTCATTCATCTTCTAATTGTCCATTCCATCTCAAGTCTTTAACTGAGTCTGTGCTTTTAAGGACATAATTTGTTGTTTCTATTATTTGTGAATCGGCAAATGGATTGTACCCTATTTGAAGAGCACCTCACATATGTACCCCCCTCTCTCTCTCTTTCTCTCTCTCTCTTTCTGAGAATATTTAAGTTCTATTAGCAAATTTTAATTATATACTACAATGTTATCAACTACAGTCAGCATATTATATATTAGAGCCTCAGACCATATTAATCTATAACTAAAAGTTTGTGCCCTTTACCTACCTCTCCCTCTTTCTCCCACCCCCAGATCCTGTCAATCACTTTCTACTATTTTCTACTGTTTCTATGCGTTTGCCTTTTTTTTTTTTTTAAGATTCCACATTTGAGTAATATCATGCGTTATTTGTCTTTCTCTGTCTAGCTTATTTCACTTAGTATAATGCCCTCAGGGTCTAATCACGTTGTTGCAAATGGCAGGATTTCTTTTTTTCTCATGGCTAAATAATGTTCCACATATTCTTTCTATGTGAACATTGCACATTTTTATCGATTCATCTGTTGACAGACACTTCAGTTGTTTCTATATCTTGGCTATTGCAAATAATGATAATGCTGCAGTGAACATGGGGTGTAGCTATCTCTTCAATATCTTGTTTTCATTTCCTTTTGATATGTACAAGAAATGGGATGGCTGGATCATGTTTATACCATTTCACTAGCCTTCCAATACTCTTCTTTGCAACTGCTTTCTTTCTTTCTAGTATCTAAGCTGCTGGCAAAGTCATCTTTCTAAAATGCAAATCTGACTGTGTTACTCTCCCATTTTATCTGTTCAGTGACGGATGGCCTATTTGCAGTTTCATGAATGTTCTGAATAATCCAAGCCTAGTTTACTCTTATTGGAGTAGTTTTCCTTGCTCCTATTCACCCATCAAAACTCTATTCAGCATGAGGTCTGCTGTGAGCTTTCCTTCAACAGTATTGAATAATTAACTACTCTTTTTGAGCCTCCATATGTCTTTTATAAATCTCTGTAATCTTTCCATCAATAATTATAATGCATTATAATTATTTGTTAATGTTATAATCTCCCTATTATTTTGGGGCTTCCTGGAGAAAATGGGAATTCTTCGTTAGTCAACATTTGTCCCCGGAGGCCATTACGAACTCTCTGAGCAGCAATACTGACAGCTAATGTTTATGAAAGTTTGCTATGAGCCAGGAGTAGCGCTAGGACCTCCTCTCAATGGCACAGTGGTAGGAGCTCAATATAGTCTTTTTGATTCCAAGTTGCTCTTCAAATAGAGTACAATCCATTTGTTGATTCGCAAATAATGGAAACAACACATTATGTCCTTAAAAGCAAAGACTCAGCTAAAGATTTGAGATGGAAGGGACAATTAGAAGATGAATGAGAAGTCATAAGCCTGCCATCAAGAGGTTCAGTCTTAATCAAGAAGTATGTGTTAGTCAACTAACTAGAGGGGGGAATTCTTTCACAATGTATACAGATATCAAATTATCACAATGCACTCTTTAAATACCTTACAATTTTATTTGTCAATTAAATCTCAATAAAACTGAAAAAAAAAAAAGATCGTCTTCAGAGTAGACATAATTTAACAGTTTATCTGGTGCTCATTTGAGTCTGGTGGATATTGTCTTCAATATTTAATTATTAAAATCAAAAGATAATAAACGATGGAGAGAATAAAAATTTAGAAAAAAAAAATAACATAGTCAAGAGATAATAAAGGCCTGGATAAATTGGCAGAACAGAAGAGAGATAGGTAGAAATTTGAGAAACAAACTTGACAGGACTTGGTGAGAGATTGGACGTAGAAGCTGAGGGAACATGAGTGGGACCTATCTCATGGAGTGATGAAATCCATACTTAGCAGACTCCTCTGCTCTCTGCTGGGCTCACATTCCTTCCAGCACAGGTATTCAAGTGCCCCTCCTAACACCTGCCCCTGCAGACTGTTCTCTTTCCAGAGCCAGCTATGTATGAATGGGGATCCTGGCAAATTCTTCCTCCTGCACCTCTCAACCCTGTTGTGTTTATCACTTGAGCTATTTGTCTTTGCTGAGCGAACATGACCATCTGTTATTGTAACCCAACTATGAAAAAGAGATGCTTTTATTTTTCCCCGTGTCATTTTGTACTGCCTGGGTGACACCTCAAGGAAGAAAAAAGGCAGAAAGCAACAACAAACGGCATCGGTGATGAAAAGGGAGAGGCTAAGCTTCCATTTCTCACACATTTTTGCAACTAGCCACATAAAAGGCCCCACAAGATGTGTGGTAATATCAGTGCAGATACTCATCCAGCTGTCTATACACATTGTGTCCCTCACAGAGCCATTCTTACAGTGAAGTGTTTTTCTTCTTCTCCCTTTAAAAAAAAAAAATTTTTTTTTTTAATCTTCTCACCTGGCAACAAATGTAAGATTGTAAAAGCATGCTGTAAGGTCTATAACTTTCCAGACTCTTTTGTTAACACATGGTGCCTAAGCCCAGATTATTTAACCTGTCAACTAAACCTCTCTATAATACCAACTCCACCTACTTTACCCTCAAAAACTTCTTCTCTTCCTCAGGTATTGAAAGCCCAGACCAAATGCAATTACCTGTAATTCTCGGGATAAACTACATTCTTTTCTAAATCTATTCTCTGAGTCCAGAATATCCTGACTCTTAGCTCTGGCATCACTGCCCTCCCTCATTTCCATTCCGTAAGGGTGCTCCCCACTCTTCAGGACTTTTATCGACCACACTCCCCATCTCCCCCTAATCCAGTTAATGCAGATATCAGCACCAGTGTCACTTCTTCGAGGAAATAGGCCCTACCCGAAGACCCTTCACCACCCTCACTGAATTATATCAAGTCACACTGTATTTTCTTATTGCATAATAGTTATAGCAATCTGTCACGATACATACATGTGGTCATTAGATTAATGTCTATCTCCTCTCTAGACTATAATATTCACTATTGTTTCTTCAAGGACTAGCATAGTGCCTGGCATGCAGTAGGATCTCAATAATGACACCTTGAATAAATCGGGCACTAGAGGAATGAATGCATTAATCCATGAATATGAAAATCTCATTCACTCCTCAAGGACTATCTCTAATGCCACCTCCCATATAAAGCCTTGTCTTACACTTCCTCTCATCCACAGTCTTAAAACAAAAGTGCTGAAAGTGATTGCTCAGCCATTCGAATATTTAGAAGATATTTCCTGTATCACCCTTGTGAAATTTTTGGAAGATAGCATCTATTGCAATAGGGATGCTATTTTCTGACTTCCTGATTAATGGCAGAATCGAAAGGAAAATCTTCTCTAAAATTTGGGTTTCCCTTTTATATTCTGAGGTTAGACAAAGATACAGTTTCTGAAAGCTTTACTGGCATTATCCATTAGATAGAGCCCTCTAAAGCATATCTGAGGTGTGCTCAGACTCTGTGTACCTATTTAAATGCTTCAATTTAAAGATAAGGAATCTGAGATCCCAGAAAGGAAAATAGTCATCAACAACTTAGTGGCAGAGTTTAGTCCAGAACCCAGGTCTCCTGATTTCTGGCCTAATCCTTTCTCCAATATTCTGTTTATTGTTGTATAAAAACAAATAGATATAGCTGAGAAAAAAGAGACAGCTTGTTTATTTTCCTCAATTGGAACACTTTCCTAAAATGGAGCAGACAGAGACATTATTTATCCTGGATGGCAGATTCCAAGTTTAATAAAGCAAACCTTTTTGCCAAAAAATGGCAAGGCGATTCTCTACAAAGTTGTGAAGAATCACTATATTAGCCACATCCATCAAACAGTGACTTGTTCCTGGGATGACACAATACTAAGAACAAGAGGCCCTCAATTTAGGTGTCATTAATAACCAAAAATGATTTTATAAAGCAGAATATTAATAAAAAGAATTTCACAATTTTAGAGCTTGAAATTGCTTTGGAAACAGTACATATTTTACTTGAATATATATTTGTGGAAGAGGTGGTAATTGTGACTGTCTTAGATTTAATCCATTTTAGCAAGAAAGAATGGCTTATTGGGAAGAAGTCTCTGCTCGGCCACAGGCTTTCCGTGTAACCATGGGCAAGTCAGCTTTCCTCTCTGTTTCACCATTTGTAAAATGAAACTCTTGGATTGGCTTAATAGGCAGTTTCTCCAAAAATAATCTGATGTCTTTACAGTTCATCTGAGCACACAGTTAGTAAATACCTACTATGTGAAGGACACTGTACTAGATGTTTTAGACCCAGAGGTGAGTAAGCATAATTTCCATCTTCAGGGTGTTCAAAGAGTAAAGAACAGGGCTGATATACAGATAGCCAACTTAAATGAGCGTAATAGAAAAAAAGAGAAAACTCAAACAGGCTATGTTAGAAAACAGAAAGAACTTATAACTATGGATAGAAAGGAGTCATTTAAATGGATGAAAGAAAACAACATGCAACTCTTTGCCAATAAGCTTTAAAATATCTAAAAAATTATTTTCTAAGTAAATACAAATAATCAAGACTGATGTAAGCATATTTTGAAAGTCTGAAATGCACAGTGATCATAGATAGAATATGAAAATCATCCGAGTAAAATAGAGACACTGCAGAGACTAGAATGTTTAATGGAAAGCTTTCAAAATTTTTAAGAAACAAGGTTTCTATGTAATTCTGATAGGTCTTAAATACATAAAAAGGAAGAAATGCTTTTAAATTTTTATATTACTAATTTGTAATAAACATTATATTTATTCCAAAATGTGAGAAATATACCACACAGTTTCACCTACACGTATACATGGAAACTAGCATGAGGAAAATACTATTAAATCAGGACCAGGACTCCCAGTAATGGACATATGATGAGGACAGCTGATTTCTTACACAAATAATAATGATAAAAACTGGAGAATATTAATAAAAGCAACCATTTGAAGACACCACAAAATAACAAAGTGCTAGTCAAAGCTGACAAGCCAGTTTATACCTTAACGACTGGTACTGCACCAAAAAGAACCATGATGGGGCTTTCTTACCTAAGGGTGCTGCCCAATCTTCACAGAACCCCACTGGCAGAGAAGTGGAAGTTCTCTTGGCTTAGGCATCGGTAGGCAGGAATGGGAGGAATGAGAGGTCAAAGGAACCAGAAAGTTAAGGGAGCAACCTTAATTCATGGGAATCACAGAGGGTGAGCTCTAAAAGTTAAGTAAAAGTTTACCCAAAACTTTGGCTGACCACTATAATAAGCAGATATGGGAAATACCCAGAAGACATGTCTAAAAAAGCAATAGCTTGAAGCCCAAAACACTGAGCAAGTATATTAGCTGCTTCACACTACAGGGAGACACTATTTAGTGTGAGTACAACCAAGTTAACTGTCTATTAGAACTGATAGTACTCAAGAACACAACAGATGCCAGAATCTCATGACATATTATCTGCAATGATCAATTTTAACCAAAAATTACCAAACATGCAAAGAACCAGAAAGTATGACCAATATGCTGGAAAACAAACAGCAAATAAAGCCCAGTCAATAGAAACTGAGTGTGTCCAGTTATTGGGTTTAGCAGGCAAAAATATCAAAACAAGTAATAAAAATGTATTCGAAGATGTAAAGAAAAAGTAAGTTTGAATAATTAAAAGAAATATGGTATTAATGAGTGAATAGAAAGAAATAGTTAACAGAGAAATAAAAACTATGAAAAGAAATTTTAAAAATTCTGGATCTGAAAAGTGTAATAACTGAGATAAAAAAAAGAACATTAGATAGGTTCAACAATAAATTTGAGATGGCAGAAGAAAGATTTAGTGAACTCGAAGGAAGATCAATAGAAAGTTTCCAATCAAAACAGAGACAAGAAATAGTAAAGAAAAATATAAAAAGCCTCAGAGACCTATGGTCAATATTGAGTGGTCAAATAATTGGACTCCCAGAATGAAAAGATAGAATGGGGCAGAAATGTATTTGAAACTATAATGGTCAAAATTCCCCCAAATTTGTTGAAAAAAAAAAAAAGATTAATTTACAGATCTAAGAAACTCAATTCCGTAACCCCCAAGGAGTATACAAATAAAAACAAACAAGCAAGCAAAAAATAAAACATGTAAGCACATCATAATAAAATTGTTGAAAGCCAAAAATAATAGAAAAAAATTGAAAGCAGCTAAATAAAAACCACACATTAAATCAGGGACACAATTACACAATTAATAGCTGAATTAGCATCAGAAACAATGAAAGCTAGAAGATATTTGATTTCGATATTTAAAGTGTTGAAAGAAAAAAAATCAAAGGTATTATAGAGATATTTTCAGATAAACAAAAACTGAAGAATTCATTGTTATTGACAGAATTTAAATAAATGCTACAGGAAATCTTTTAGACTAAAAAGAATAACATCAGATAGTGACTTGTATATACAGAAAGAAATGCAGAACACTGGAAATGGTGAAAAAATGTATCTAGTTTTAACATTTTATTTTATAAAAAATATATGTAGTTTTTTATATTATGTCAGTTTAAGTCATCCAAGATTTTGACACTTAAATTGGTTTAGATGTGATAGATTATTTTAAGGAAATGTTTGTGAAGATTTAATAAGGAAAGAACTTGAGTAGGCAGAGAGCCTTAGACTGCAGTGCAAGTCCAACATCTGTGAATAGAGAGAACAAAGGATGAGTTGGGTAGGAAAGGCCTCAGCCCACAGTACATTTCTGAGTAAATCTTAGCCAGGCTGCCTCTCAGAGTAATCCCACACTGGGCAGTAATAAACCAGTAGTAATGTCTGCAGCTTGCTCAGTCATTGGCTATGAGCAGTCTGGGAGAAGAATGATCTGAGTGTTTATGGGAACAGCACATGTATGTGTTAGTTAACTATACCCCCATCAACACATACTTCTGAAGAAGAACCCATCAGTGCATCTCCATAATCATCACACTTGATTCCTTTAAAGGTATATGGCTATTTAAAGCAAAAATTATACCATAAGCATTGTCAAGCATAACATATCTGTGTAATATACAGGTATAGATGTAGCTATAGGTATAGCTAGCTATAGGCATCATCTATATCTCTCTAACCACCTATCTCTATCAATCAATTGATCTATCAAACTACCAATCTATCTATAATATATATGGCATATATATATTAGTACAAAGAATAGAAGGAGATATTTGAAATTTACTGTAGCCAGAATCATCTATTTTTGTATTAACCAGAATAAATTCAATATTAATTTTAAGTAGAATTTAAATATGCATATTGTAATTCTTAGAGCAAACAAAAATCACAATGTAAGGAAATGTAGCCAAAATTCAGTTGTGGAATTCAAGTGGTATAATAAAAATATTTGTTTAGCACAAAAAAATAAACAATAAAACAGCAAAAAAAGTGGGAAATTAGAAGACAAAATTTAAAATCGCTAGACCTAAATCTATTTTAATAATTATATTAAATGTAAATGAATTAAGTACACCTATCTAAAGACAGAGATTATTGAACTCAATACTAAAGAGAGATTCAACTGTCTGGTTCCTATAGGAGATATCCTTGAGACTCAAAAACACAAATATGTTGAAATTAAACTTATAAAAACAGTTATCATATACAAAATAAGTATAAGAAACCTGTAGTAGCTATATTAATATCAGACAAAAAAGACATTAAAACAGGTATATTGCTAGAGAAAAAGAGGGACATTTCATTGTATTAAAAGGGTGACCGTAACAGGAAAATATAAAAATTATCATTTGTATATGTTTAACAATGTCACAAAATGTTTAAAGCCAAATATGACAGCATCAAAAGGAGAAAATGACAAAAATTATATTTGAGATTTTAATACTTCTCTCGTTAACTAATAGAACAATTGGAATTATTTGATGTTTCTAGAACATTCCATCCCAAAACAAGAGGTTACACTCTCTTCAAGAACACATGGAGAATTCACCAAGATAATTTACTAGACCATAAGAAGTCTCAATAAACTTAAATAAATTATTTAAAGCATATTCTTTGATCATAAATAATCTTAAGATCAACAGAAAGAAATCTGCAAGTTCTCCAATATTTAGAAATTTAAATAACACACTTCTAAACAACCAATGAAAGAAAGAAGAAATTACACGAGAAATTTGAAAATATTTTTAATTAAAATATACATTAAAACAATATATCAAAAGTTGTGAAAATACAACATATCAAAACTCAGAGTGTATAAGGATATGTACAGCTTTAAATGGTTTATTAGGCCAGAGGAAAAGTCTAAAAACAATGATCTAATCTTCTGTCTTGGGAAGATAGAGGAAGGGAAGAAAAGCAAGTCTAAGGTAAGCAGAAATAAGGAAATTTTAAAGAATGGAAAGTATTTTTTTTTAATGAGCAAATAACAGAGAAAATCAGTGAAAGCAAAAGTCTTTTTATTTTAAGGACTACTAAAGTGGACAAACATTTAGCTTGACTGATAAAGGAAGAAGAGAAAAAAAACCTTAATTATCAGTATCAGGTATGAAAGAGGAAAAATAATAAGTGAGTAATATAAACAACATTAAGCCAATACATCTGATGATTTAAATGAAATGAAAAAAATGTCTTGAAAGGCAAATCACATACGAAAAGAATTCCTCTCTGTCTACAATGCAGTAACTTCTGTAGGACCAGTCTCCCACTGAGAACAAATAGGAAGAAAAAAAACAGAAATAAAATTTAAAATAATTTTTAAAAAGACACAAGAGAACTTCTGAGGAAAACGAGACTTGAAGTTCCAATAGTGAAGAGAATAAGAGAGGTTAGCTCGCGCACACATCATCTGCATTATCCCTCAGGGCATCTGCCAATCATCGGAATATGGAGGCAGATGGCCTTTGCTAGGTGGTAAAGTTTTGTTAGGCAGAACTTTTAGTAAACTAATGAATCTGAGGAGAAAAAAAAGAAACTTTTATGACTATCCAGGCAGTCAAGATCTAGGAAGACAAAGATTCTAATAAAAAGGAAAATTCACAGAAGTGAGAACAATTATTGGTTCTCCTGGAGACATCTGCTGAATTCTTGAACTATAGAGGTCAGTAACACAGAAGCCTTTTATGGGTTACACAGAGTTTTCCAAGTCTCTCAGAGCTGACCAGACAAAAATTGGAGATCGGAAGCCAGAAATGGTGAGGGACCGTAATAAATATTATAAAAAATAATACGACTCGATATTGACCTATAGGTTCATGGTAATCCTGATCAAAATCCATGCAGTTATTTTATAAATAAAATTAACAAGTTGATTCTAAAATGTATGTGGAAATGCAAAGGACCTAGAACAGTTAAAACAAATTTTGAAAGCAAAAAACAAAGTTACAAACTTTTATACTACCTGATTTCAAGACTTACAATACAGCTTTAAATAATCAAGGCAAGTGTACTGTTAGCTAAAGCATAGATTTATAGATCAAGGAACAGGGTAAAAGGTTAAGAAATAGTCCCACACTCATACATGTTTAATTGATTTTAGAGAAAGTTTCTAAGGTAATACAATGGAGACAGATCATTTTCAATAAATGAACAACTGTATATCTCTATAGAAAAAAATAAACCTTGACCAAAACACTTCATAACAGTCACAAAATTATGTAATCAAAATGGATCATATATACCTAAATATAAAAGCTAAAAATATAAAGTTTAAGAAGAAACATTAAAAAAAAAATTCTTTAGGATCATAGGGTAAGCATTTACCATAATAAGAAAAAAATGGATTAGTCATCACCAAAATTAAAACCATTTTCTTTACAGAAAAAAAGGGTTGAAAAATAGCCAACACAGGAAAAACATTATATATGCACACATATACATACATAAATACACATATATATGTATAATCTGACAAATAACTAGTATCGGGAATTTATATATAAGACTCTTCAATCCAGTAAGACAAATAACAAATTTTAAAAATAAAGGATTTGAACAGATATTTCACAGTAGAAGATATATAGAAAGCCAAAAGATACATGAAAAGACACTCAATAAAATAAATGTGAATGTATGTGCTTCTTTAAAATTCAAAACTAAGTAAAACTAATTTATGGTGTGAAGTCAGGACAGTGTTTACCTTCAGGGATGAGGAGAAGCAGTGGGCACATCATGGCCTGAAGCTGATAAATTTCTTTGTTGGTGTAGGTTTCACACTTATGTTCACTTATGGTCTATGTACATGTGTATGTTACACCACAATAAAAAGTTTGCTAAGAAAAAAATCAAAGGCTGGTTTTATAAAATTAATGTTATTTTAAAGTTTACCTCCAAGAGTAAACCATCTGAGAACAGACACAAAATATCGAAGATAAATAAAAAGAAAATAATTATATGGATTCGAGTGTGTAGGTTTGGTGTGAGGCCAACTTGAGCTCTAATCGCAGTTGGATTAGACAATAAATGACATATGTCTCAGTTTCCTTAGCTGAAATATACACATAATAATTATATCTATTTCACGGAGTCATTTGAAAAACAAATCAGATATGTTTTGTGAAAGTATTAGGCATTGTATACTTGAATACTATATGTAACCATGGTCAGTAAATGGTCGCTATTAAAATAATAATAGGGTTAATAATAATGATAGTAACAATAAGAATAATATTGATATGAACCAAAATAATTTTAAAACGAAGTAGTAGTAGAGGAACTAGCTGACGGATTATTTTTAAATGTTTGTAAACTAATCTGAGTACATATATGAATCAATATATAATACTGGTAGCATTTCAAATCAGTGGGGATTGGATGAATTGTATCATAAATCATTTTCAGATTCAAAGGCAGACAGCTAAAAGATAAAATTTTTGTGAGGCATACATGACAGATAAAGAGTGATATATAAAACTAATGAAAAAAGAAAGATAAGCACCACCATGGAAAGTGAATCAGAGGTCTCAATTAAGAAAATCACAAAAGAAAAAAATATATATAAATATGCAGAAGAAAATATATTATACTTCACAGAGAGATTATATAAATCAACAAGGCATAATTTTTGCTTATTCAGTTGCTATAAAGTAGCATGTGTTTACATTACTTTTGTGAGGAAGTGGACATACTTTGCTTTTGTGAGTATAAATTAATAGAATATTTTTGGAAGAAAATTTGGAAATGTGACTCAAAAGACTTAGACTCATGCATCCTCATTGATCCAGAAATTATTCCTGTCAAAATCTGCCAAACAGAAGTAACTGTAATTACACTCAAAGATTTAGCTATAAAGAGAGTAATTGCCTTCTTGTTTGTAATGTGAAACTTTTGGACATAACGATAGTTCAAGTAATAGGAAATTGTTTTATTCATTTAAGGAAATCCTTTTCAACATTGACACCAATATTAGGAAATAATTTTAGAGGCAGGAGATAATTTTCACAATATACTATTCCATTTTTAAAAGGCTAACAGAACAATATGAACAGTATGATTATAGTTTTGCAAAAGAAACACTTATATGCATTTAGAGAAAAGATGAGAGGTAGAATCCACCAGAATGCCAACAGCAGTTGCATCTGAGTGGACCAAATTACGAATAATTGTAATTTTTTATTCTGCTTATCTACCCTTTCCAAAGGTTTTTCAAGGGTCATATGTTACTTTACAATAAAAAAGAAAGTTATAATATTTCAGTGCAATGCATGTAAAGATAGCAGTACTCATAAGGTACTCTAGTAGTAAAAAAGTAAAATAAAAAGAGGCAGGGAGAGTAATGCTGTTTGCAAGGGTAAATATTATCTTTGAATTTTGGCAGTTAAAAAAAAGACAACAGGCATATAAAAACTGCGGAGACTCTTCCAGCAGGCAAGGGAAATGGTATGTACAAAAATAAAGATGTTTAAGTGATTTTGCAGATAACGAACAAAAATTAAATGTTGAGAATTGCTATATCTCTACATTTTAGTTGGTCTGAGTTAGAGGCAAAGTTGGAGACAGAAGCAGAAGTCAAATCATTCTAGGTCCATCTGTCAGGTCATGCTAGGGAGCTCAGACTAAATCCTCTAACAGATTTTGAAAACCATTGAATTAGCAGAGAGCATGATCAGACCTGGGTTTTAGAAAAGTCCCTCCGGCAGCATTGTAGGGGATCAATGGCATTACTACAGAGCAAATGGAGATCAGATACTTAAGATGCCATTGCAATGGTCCATGCATCAACGAGAACTTGCAATAAAGCACCAATTAAGTTTGCTCTAAGAAAGAGATGAGTTTGAGCAAAATTTAAGGTATAGAATTAACAAGACCTGGTGACTGTCAAGATATAGAAATTAGAAATGAGGAAAACATCAAGGAACTCCTGATATGTTATTTGGAACATGTGATGTATAGAGATAAAGTAATGTTAGCCTTATTTTGTCTATATACTTTCTACTTATTAGTCATATATGGAAAATATATATACACACAGTTAATTAAAAGCATTGATATATCTTTAAATTTAATCAAAACAAGTAACAAAAAGTAAATAAGAGAGTGAGAAGTGGGAACTAAAAAACACAAAAATAACAAGGAGAATGGAAATTAAGTCAAGCTTGTTTAGGTACCAAGGAAGACCCTTTGGTCAAGAGAAAACTACTAGTGAATCTATGATTCAGACCATTAAGAAAAGACAGCGTTTACTTTTGTGCTACATTCTGGTCTTCATATAGAACATTTTCTTTTCTTAAAAAAAAATGTAGCACCTTTTCATATTGGAGAATGCAACTTGATTTCTTCCATTCTTTGTTCTATTTGTATTTAAAGTTCTTTTCATGACTGTTGCTGCTCGCTAAGAGCAAAACTATAGCATTATATAAGCTTTCATTGTAATCGTGACTTTTCTGTGCTAATGTAGAAGAAATGAGTGTGGGCAGAAAGGCACTTTGGGTGGAGCAGAACGTACAAATTTGCTAGTCATGAGAGCTTTGCTTGGTGCCTACAGCACCCACTCTTTACCATAGTTCTTGATACAGCATATTGTATGTAGTTGCTTTCATCATTTTCTCCTCCATGTGAAGGTATGTCTTACAAGATGAGGTGGGGCTTTGTTAGATAGGTAGATGGAGAAAGAGAGAGAGAGAGAAAAAGAGAGAGAGAAAGAGAGATGATAGGTATGTGAATTCATTCATTCAGCAAATGTTTAGCAAATACCCACTATATGCCAGAAATGAACATGGTCCAATTCCTACAATTCCTAAAATACTGGAATGTTCACACTTCCCGGTCTCCCACACCAGTACCTAACATGGGCCATGGCAATTAGCAAAAGCTCAAAAATCAGCAGATATCTAAATGTGATCTGGGTTTTGGTCTTGATTATTTGTCTCCTGTTTTGGTCTTGATTATTTGTCTCCTGCACATGTTGTTGACCACTGAGCCTTCTGTTTTCATATGCAAAAGTTGTATGTGTTGAGGGTAGATGAGGGACGCAGGGTGATATCAGTGCAGCTTTCCTTATAAAGTAAATGAAAGTGAGAGGCAGCTTGTCCTATCTCCAGTCCGATTGTTGCCTGGCCTGCAGAGTTGACAAGTGTGTACATCAGATAAGTTACAGTCGGGGAGGACTTGGAGGTACAAGTATTTCTTTTCATGGGGGAGTCAAACGCCTAGTCATTAAGAATATCGAATTCAAAATTCTGACGTTAAAAATTTTCATCCCACTAGTCCTTCAACTTTGGTTAAATTATGTAACTTCTTCTCTATAGAGATAACAAACACCATTTATTGAGTTTGAATTATATTCCAGGCACCATGATGTAAACTTAAATCATTCTTCAAACTGTGTCTGTGAAAGAGATAATGCCCTAATCTGTATTTTATACATAAGAAAACTGAGACACAGAGAGGCCAAGTAGTTTGCCCAAACTCACACAGTTAGTAAATGGTAAGCAGGCCGATTCCAGGACTGAGCTAAATACTATATTGCATTACTTCTCCCTATAAATGATATGATGCGGGAACATAATGCTAAGGTATAAATATGAAAAAGGGCTATGGAAATTATTTAAGTTAAGAGGCAGTAGAAGTGAGGTGCTGGCACAGAAAAAGCATCATGATTAAATGATAACTACCATTTCCTGAGTATATATAACAGAGTCGGCAGTAAGTTGTGTGCTTTATATACTTCATTTTATTAAATCTTCATATCCCTTGCCAGTTAGTTATTACTATTCTTATTTTATGGGCAAAGTAAGTGAGAAGTTAAATAACTTGTTAATGTCACGCTAGCTAGTAAGTGGCAGAGCCAGAATTCACACCTGCCTGCCTGAGGCCCCTGTACTTTCCTCTGTGCCATCTGTCCACAGATGGAGGACCAGAGACAGGAAATAAAAGGTGTTAGGCACTGGATCTTAGTCCGTGGTTGCACAAAGGGGGATGGTGGATAATAAAGCTGAAGCATGAGCTGGTTCAGATGCAAAATGCAAACTAAGAATTTGGACTCTACTTTGCAGACAATGGTGGACCATTAAGAGATAAGCAAGAATATGACCAGAAATTGTCCCACAAACATTTCTTGAGAGCCTTGTCTCTGTCTTTGCTGGCATTCTAACCACCCCAACCCCCAGCTGTGTTCCTTATACCCTGGCAAAAAGTGTTCTCTAAACACACAGTCTACTGTACTTATATCTTCCCTTGAATTTTTACAGGATTTAATGACAGCGCTTCTCATTGACCATCATGTGGTATTTGTATTTTACTGCCTATTACTTGCCTTTTCACTGAGGTTTCCATTTCCTAGCAAACTAACGGCTGCCTCTTAGGTTTGTCTGGGGTAGGTACCTGTCTTCATGTTTGCACGTAATTGGAACTTTAAAAATGCGGACGATTGGTGATATGATGGATACGGCATCATTTTAAAAGGGCTGTCTCATCAGGAAAGGAGCGAGCCAAAGGAGAGAGAAAGTTTCTTCTTAGTCACGAGTCAGGAGATCCGAATCCTTCTGAAGGGGACCGACAGTGGCCAGACTGGGAGAAATTCCTCCCCACCACGAGCCTCAATTTCCTCATTTGTCCAAAGGCACCAACACTTCCTCTGGGGATTGTTTTAAAAAGGAAGAGAAAACACCAGGCACATTATGCTGAGCATGTAGTAAAGCTTTGCTGATGGCTAGAATGTAGAAGCAGGATGTGGGCTTGGGATAAAATATTCTATATTCAAATCTGGGCTCCATCTGGGTGTGGGCTGCTTGTTAGAGGCTGAATTGTGTTCCCCCAAAATTAATATGTTGAGCTAACCCCCAGTACCTCAGAATGTGACTGTATTTGGAGAGCTGACCTTTAAAGAGATATTTAAGGTAAAATGAGTTTATACGAGCAGGCCTTAATCCATTACGACTGGTGTCCTTATAAAAAGAGATTCGACACGCACGGACAGACATAGGGAGAAGACCACCATTTGCAAGCCGAGGAGGGAGCCACAGAAGAAACCATCCCCGCCAACACCTGCGACTTCCAGCCTCCAGAAATGAGAAAATAAATTTTTGTTGTTTAGACCACCTGGTGTGTGGTACTTTACTCTGGCAGCCCCAGCCAACTAACACACTAACTTCTCTACACCTCAGTTTGTGTTTGTATAAAAAGGGATGACCACACTGAACTTCAGGGAACTGTTGTGAGGCTTAGAGATGATTCACGAAAAGCTGGGGCAGGTGCTCTATAAACGGTACCTGGAGGCTGTAGTGGTGGCATGAAGAGTAGCAGGTGGGTTAGTGATGGGGACAAATATCTTTTGATTCTAGCCCACAGGGCTACTGAGGGGATCAATGGAGATGATAATTTTGATGTGAGCTATAAACTTCAACTTCTGGAATCAAAGGGCCTGAATGTGAGTGAGTCCTGGCTCCACCGTGGAACTGTGGATGTGATCTGTTTGATTGTCCTCCATCTCCCAGGCTTCGCTTTCCAGCCCATTAAACATGACCGACAGCCCACCTCACTGAGTTGTTCAAGAGAGAAACGTGGGATACTTATTCGTATGTGTCAGGAATGGTCCTAAGCCCTTTATCGCATTAATTAACTTATATGAACTCATTTAACATGCATCAACGTCTGGGAGTTTGGTCATATCGTTACCCCCATTTTTATAAAGTAAGAAATCTGCTGCGTGAAGCGGGAAAGTAACCTGCTCTAAGTCACGGGGTTAGTAAAAGGTGGAGCCAAGATTCAAACTTGGACAGAAAAACAGGAATGAAAAGGAAAAGTAGGATCCTAGCTCCTTAAACATTATCTTATCTGACTTGATTGTTCCTTCCCATGTTTTCCATGTTTTGTCATCAGTTTCCTCTTTAGTCTTGAGGAAGAGTGGTCTCATTTCTACCGAGACTGGAATCTTAATCAGGCAGCGTTTGGAGACCTTTCCAAAATACACACACACACACACACACACACACACACACACACCCCTGTGATGAGTCTCCTTCAATTCCTAGGTCTCCTGGGGTACACATCCTCACGCTCTGACTCCTGAGCACACATTTCTGGCCCTTCGTGGGGAAGTGGGACGATGTGATTAGATCATCCAATGATGACAAAACTATGTGTGTCACTATTGGGTTCAGAGCATTTAACTGCTAGTTTGAGACCCTTCTGAACACAGTTTCCCTTTGATATGGTGACCAGCAATGTTCGTGAGGCTGCCTGCTCATTACCTGGATTCTTGAGTGACTGCAAAGGATCACGACAGTCTTGACTCACAATAGACATGAAGCTTAAATGAGAAATAAACTCTTGTTGATTTAAATCATTGAAATTCTTGCGTTTGTTACAGCAACATATCTTAATCTATCATGACCAATGCATTAGTTAATCTATCATGACCAATGCATTAGTTAATTTTAGTCTCCTGCTTTTTTCTCCTAGGAATCTTCCCCATTTGATCATACTCTCAACCTCTGAGGTCTTATTTCTCCTCTGTTACTTTCTCTCTCTCTCTCCTTTCAGTTATATCCTTCTGCCTATACAATTCCTTTCTGTAGTCCTTACTTGGGGGTGTGTGGGTATAATTGAATTTAGGAGCAGAATAACTTTGTCTGCTCTCCTCCTGTTTCAAAATCAGAATGTGGAACCAGTCCTAGGTCCTGCTCATGAAATGCAGCCTTTTTCCAAAGCCCACTACAGACTTAGGCGCAGTCTGGGTCTCTCTAGCCACATCATGCACTTCAGACCTTTTCTTCCCAATGATAAGGTTGTGTCCATCCATGACTGCACGGAGCATGTCCATTTAACAAAGACATGAGAAGTTGATTTGTCCCTAAAGGGCCTTGAAAATTCACCCGACTAGCGTGAAATGGGTCAACAAGAACAAGAAATGAAATTGAGGTCAGAGACTTTCTCTGGAGAGACAGGAAATAGCATCGAGGTATCCTCTGTGCTCCGGTCCCTGTGGAGGTGCTGCAGATTCATTGGTGAGGTGCTAGTGAATAGCCAGTGGAAATGTCACTATTGCATGGTACCCCAAGAACTATAACTCCCTTCCCCAGGAGGAAACAGGAAGCTGTGAGGAAATCTTGCAAGCTGGGCTACATCCATGACAGGCAAGATCGATTGCTCCAATTCCTAAGTCTATATTTGTAGCTAAAATCCCAGGGTTATGTTCCCTGATTATGCCCGGGGATTTGGCTGAAGTGTAAGTGTTTTAAGGGCAGGGATTAGATCTCATTTGAAATTAAATTTCAGTACCGAGAACAGTCCATGGCATATAGTAAATGCTTATGATTTTTGATGAATGATTCAGTGGCTATGTAGATGTCTCAATCCATTTAGGTTGCTATATCAAAAATACCATATACTGGGTAGCTTAGAAACCACAAACATTTACTTCCCACAGTTCTGGAGACTAGGAAATCCAAGATCATGGCATCGGCAGGTTCGATATCTGGTGAGAATCTGCTTTCTAGACAGCTGTAGACGATGTCTTTCTAGATGATGGCTTTTCACTGTAACTCCACATGGTGGAAGAGTTAAGTGAGCTCTGTTGGGCCTATTTTATAAGGGCACTAATCCTACTCATGAAGTCTCTGTCCTCATGTCCTAATCACCTTCCAAAGAACTTACTTCTTAATACCATCACATTAAGGGTTAAGATTTCGACATATGACTTAGGGGGAAACACAAATGAGTAGACTGAATAAATTACTCTCTTTATCTCTCTCTCTCTCTCTCTCCACCCCCGAACTCTATATCCCCTGCATTTACTACAGTGCCCTGCTCAGAGTATCCCAATAAGTGTTTATGCAATTAATGATCTACCCATCTTTTACATAGGAAGGGAAGAATGTTGTCAGAATTGAGAAAAGGCCACTCATATAATTAAACACGTTCTGTCTATGTGACTGTGCCTGTGCTGGGCAATAGGGATGAGCACCGACAAGGCAAGGCTCTGCTCTTCTCATTCTAGTGAGGAAGACAGGCCTTCCCACAAAGGATCTCAAGCACAGCGTAAGTGAAGAAAGTGTGGAGGCCAAGAAAAAAGAAGAAATCTCCCCCAGAGAAGAGGGGAGAGGAAGAAGTGGCTTCTTGGAGTGGGGACGCCTGATCTAAAGGTTGGATGGATGAACAGGAGTTCGCCATGAGGGTCCCTCAGAAGAAGACTGTTCCAGGCAGACTGTATATCCATGCTAACATCTGATCTCTCCAATAACCTTGGATGTATAAACAGGACAGAGAACGTGGGCCATCAGCAAATCTTCAGGAAAGGTACAACGAGACCTTGGTCTTCCTGAAACTTACTTAACAAGATGCACTCTTCGATCTGGTTTGCTCCATCCTTCCAAGCTAGGCTGAGTCTCATCCCGTCTGGGAAGCTTTCAGATTCATCTAGCAAAGATTTCTATCATGGGGGCTCAGAGTCTATGGAATATGTCTCAAGCAAGCTGTGTGATCTCAGGGAAGTCACTTTCAATGTTTTAATCTGCTAAATGAAGGTTTTAAGAACACCCTTCCCTCCAAATTATAGCATAATTAATGACACGGCACCTGGTAGTTCATCAACCTTTCAGTTCCTTGTTTTTTCTCATCAATGAAATGTTATGATGATACAATGAGTGGAGAGAGGTAAAACGCTTAGAACAGTGAGTGGCACATAGTAAGCCTTTCTGAGCGTTAACTGTTTTAATTCCTGCTACATATACCTACGTTCTGTAATAGATCCTGCTTGGTATCAACATACATGAAATCCCTTTTATTACTCCGAACCTCCTTCCCATACTGATCTCAATTGTTAAAGGAATTGGTGGCCTGAGATCGTGGATCTTGTCTGAAAATTCTAACTCCTGGCCCATGGTCCTTCAGTCCTGGGCACCAGCCAGCATGTTCCTTGGTTAAGAATGGAGGCTGGTGAATCTTCCAAGCCACAGGCGCTCTGCTACTCAGAGCCCTCTGCCCTCCTCCTTGGCTGGAGGATGCTGTGGGGTCATCTGCCTTTTTCCCAGCAGGGAGGGCAACATAGGCTTTTCTGCTGCTAAAAATACCCAGCTCGAGATTCAAGGTGAACCAGAGGCACTGATTTGTAACCTGGACAATGATGAGAGCGAAAATAATATTCAGGGACTTCTGCTTGGAGTTGGGGCGGGGTGGGACACTTCAGGTTTTATTTAAAATAATAAAACTTTTTTTAATCCATTGGGGTTTCTAACTGGTTTGATTGACGGTTATTACAGTAGATTCACTAGCTGTCCCTTCTTGATAGGAAAAGGCAGGAAATTTCTCTATTTGTGAGACAGTCCCTCTGGCATCAAGGGGTTAATCATCCTTCAACTTGACCTTTAGATCTCTGGGGTTCTTCTCTGGTGATTCTTTGTCTTTGAAGGTTAGAGAGGCCTAAGATCGAAATATATTTACAATTCTCTCTTCTAGGGAGTTCTGTGAATCATGACTTATGAACTAAAACTATGTATGTAATATTTCGCCAACAATAATGACATGTAGTGCAGGTATATCACTTTAATCTGTATGTTCTATAGTGGACATACAGCATAGTCTTATAATAAGAACTGCAGAGACTTAAGAAATGAAAATACTGCAAAGAAAATGTCACAGTGCTTGGTATGTTTAGCGAATAACAAATAAATGCAGATGAAGCCAGACATCATAAAAATAATCTTGATAACTTTCCAAAGTTGAGAATCAACATCTATGGAGTATTTTAGACAAACAATAGGCTGGATACTGTTCATAAAACACTTCGTATACTCTAAACTGGGTGGCGACAAAGAAAGCAATAGCCCTGTTTTACAGATAAAGATATTGAGGCCTCAAAGAATTAATCTGCTTGCGTAAGACCACCGAGCTAGAAAATACAGAAGGAAGGATCAGAGCCAGTCTCAATGCTGACGCTCTGTACACTATAGCGAACTCTTTCGGTCCTGGGAAAACCAGAGTTGGGATTCGGGGTACACGTAGTGGACTTCGTACAGGTGGGGTCCTGGAACTCTGGCCTCAGCAACACTTGGGAACTTGTTAGAAATGGAAATCCTCTGTCCCACTTCAGACACAGGGAATCAATGACCCTGGGGGTAGAATTTTAGCAAGTCGTCTGCCTGATTCAAATCGCTGCTATAGTTTCAGTACCATTGGTGAAAAAATAGAGCCTCAGAAAGACAACACAAATTGCCCACATTCCTAGAACAGAGCTAGGTTTTGAAATGAAGTCTGTCTTCCCTTAAACACATAATGTTGCACAAGGCTTTTTCTCACACACACAAAAACCCCCCCCAAAAACATGTTCTTTAGTAACCGAGTTTCAGTTTTTTTAGGTACCAATTAAAAACAGTGGTCAAAGATGAAGATTTTAGAAATGAAAAACATATCTCCCATTTATGAGCTAAGTGGCTTAGGCAATTTATTAATCTCTCGGTGCGTATAGTTCCTTTTCTGCTAAATGCCTATTCAGGCTGTTACGGCAATCAATAAGAAACCGCACGTTAAGTGCTTTTGCACAGTGCTTGGCACAGAATAAATGCTCAGTAAATGGTAAGTCTGTCATTGATATCAATAGCTCAGCCTCTTTCTCTCTAAGGAAAGCAGAGAATATCCTTATCCGAAGCCTGGGGCATAGTAGGTGCAAAATAAACGCTCAATCCTTTTTGTTCTTTCTAATAGAGGCTTCTTTTATTTTCCTTGACAGGCTAAGTACCTTCCAAACTGGTGTTTCACCTTCCTGATTTTCTCCCTGCTGCCAGCTCCCTTACTGTCAAGCAGTGAAAATGGATCCTGGGGAAACAAATTCCAAAGCTATTGTAATGGAAAGCGTTAGCTTCAGACAACTTTAGCATTAAATTCTTAATAAGAGAGGCTGTCCCATAAAGGAGTCGCCTGCTTGCAGCCCTTTGTCCTAAGAACTCAGGTTATTAACTATTACCCCCGGAGATGCAACCCCCCACATTCACGCATGCGCACACACCCCCGTTCTAAGCAGCTCATGCTTTTCCCTGTGGTAGCCCTGGGGAGTCGCTGCATCTCACTTGGTAAAATAGCGATTTTATTAGATACTTAATTATTTTTGAACCAACAACAATATTTTGCTGAACATTATAATTGCATTTTTCATTTTGCAAGAAAATTGAATGCTGAGAAGCATGTGAATTTGTCACGTCAGTGCGCAGCCTGGAAAATCAACAGACTCAACACTAAAGGCTGTAGCTCCTGTAATTCTCCGTAATACCCCAAACTCTAACAAACAGGTTTTGAGGGCTCTCTGAACCCAGCTCGAATGGAAACATTCAAGGTATGTATAATTTGGCGACGTAGAAGGGGCTGATTAGAAAGCTGGACAGGCATGGATTCTACACAAGGACAGGCATGGATTCTACAGTTACCAATATGTAATCTTGTAACAAAATTGCGACATCTCTCTTAATTCTGAATTAACCTGTCTCTGAAACGAGAATAATAATAGTGCCTACACTATTGGTCATGGAGCGGTTTAAAAGGTATCACAGTAGGTAATGGCTGACATCTAGTAGGTATTCAATAAAACAGAGCCTTCCCTTTGGTCCACGGAGATACCCTAGAGAAACTGATTTCAGCATTAAAAACAAACAAACAAATAAACAAACAAAAAAAGTAAAATAACCAAAAATTGGAGAACATATGTCCCTGGACTTTGCCAAAGCTCAAAACAATGACCGTGAAGTCATTCTAGCGTTTCATCCATCTATGCTTATCGCTCGGTTCACTGGTACACTTCTGCATTGTCTCCATACTTCTTTCCCCTACGCATGGCAGGCGGCACCAATGACAAATTGCTGTTTCCGTGAATCACAGCGTTGTGAATCCCCACTGTCTCCTTAAAACACATCCTTGCATTTCTCACGACACTGTGCTTTCTTTTCAAATCTTTTAGTTGCTTAGTTACTGGGCTAATATTGATAACGCCTGCTGCATCCCTTACCCCGCTCCTCTCTGCAGCACTCTGTGGGCATGCTTCTGCCCCAAATTGCTCCCTGTGGTTTGTCTTCCTCTAGTTTCTTCTGCCCAGGCTTCTGTTTCTTCATTCCCCTTTACAATTCACTGGAAATTTCCCAAAACATAGGCTCCAGCTTCCTCTGCTCTTGATACTCTATACACATCAAGACATGCTTCGTTATAAGCACCAGCTCCATGGATGTGTCCCAAATTGGGGACCAGGAAGTTTATAATGTTAGAGTCTTTACTTTTTGAAAGATTCTACTTTTAAAATAAACCTGGTCATTATTTAAAAATTGAAAAATATTGAAATTAAGAAAAACAACAAAACACTTAACATATGTATAGGTAGATAGACATCTAGATAGACAGATAAATAGATGGATAGATATAAGTATAGATATATAGCTATAGATATAGATATAATATCACCTAAAATTTATCATGATGAATGCAAATGCCATGGCATATTTCCTTCCAATGTTTTTTTCTATTCATAGTTATACTTTTAATTTTGGATTTCATAATATGATAATACTTATTTATAATTTATATTCAGATCCTTTTACATTATCCTCTGTATACACAGGTTTTTCTTATTAGTCTTTGTCCATCAACATAAGTTAAATGGCTGCATGCTATTCTCCTGGGTAGAACTATCAGCTTTCTTAATTATTTCTCTAATGTATTTCCAGTTTTGTTTTTGTTTTCAATTTCTTCTTATCATAAATAATTCTGTGATGGGCTACTTAGCCCATAAAGTTGCCACTCCAGGAGAAGGCGACAGATCATAAATAAGAAATTTAAAATAAATGACAGAGTGCAGTAGGGTTAAAGGGAATAAGAAGCAATAGAGTGACAGTTGCTACTTTGAATGTAGTGGCCTCACTGACACTAAAGACAGAAGGAGATGAGGAAGTTAGCCATGCAGACAACTGGGAGAAGAATCTTCCAGGAAGAAGGAATAGAGATTTCAAAGGTTGTGCAGTTGAATTAGAAAGTGGAGACAAAGATAATTTAATATAATTGTCCAGAGTCACGCAGATGGTCTGTGGCAGAACAGACCTAAGTTGCCAGAAGTAGTGTGCCTGATTTTTCAAACCTGGAAGCATCAGATAGTAGAGAGTGACCAGGACTGTTTTAACGTTGCCCTCGGCTTGATGAAACTGGACAGTTTCCTTCTCGACTAGCGGCCCCCAATCTTACTTTTCTTAGAGAATTTATTTCAGAAAACTGAGTCTTTCTTTGCCCCCTTTGAGATGTAAATCTTCTTCCAGACTCTCGAGTTTTACAACTCAGAAATGTCTTTCTTGAAACTCTCAGTTATCTCTTTAAAATTTAATCCTCCAAGGAGATAGTGTCCCTATTTCCTAGTCCGCGGAGGGGTAGGAGTCTAACTTCGACAGGTACCAATTAAAAAACACAGATGGTCTAATCACATTGACCATTGCTCCCTTCCCCAAATCATCCTTCAGCACTTTTCTACTAGCTCACGCCAGCTCTTAACCTCCTGCCTTTCGTTTCCGAAGAGTTGAATTCAATCTCTCTCCTCTATTGCAGTAGTCTTGAATAAAGTCTTCCCTGCTTCTTTAACTCTCTCTGTCTGGTACAATTTTTCTTTGACAAGAGTCCCTAAATGTGTCTCTTGGAACTCTGGGACTGATGTCTGCAAGTGTTCACCTTGATAGTCATGATATGCACTAAGTTATTTAAGGATACTTTACCACAGTTCCATGGCTGCATAGATCAAAAATCCAGGAGGCGTTTCTCACTCTTTTTTCACACCCCATATTCTATCCATCGGTAAATCCTGTCAGCTCTATCATCATAACATCTTGCAAACACAGACCCCTCTCTCCACTTTCACCTCCATCCCTGGTCATGCCATCTATGACTTGGAATATTGCAATGGCTTTCGAATTGGTTCCCTCCTTGCTTGCTCCTTATTGTTTGTTTTTTTATAGAGCAGGTAGAGAGAGAGAGAGACAGGTCTTTTAAAAGTTAGATTACATCCTACCTTTGCTCATGAGCCTCCAGTGTCTTTCCAATATGCTTTCAACAGATTCCAAAGTCGTTCATGGCTCCCAAGGCCCTTCTCTGATTTTAACTCCACCCGCTTAGGTTCCCATTCACTCCATCCCAGCCATTGTGGCCAATGATGTTCCCACCCCACGGGCCTTGGACCTTGCCGTTGCTACTGGGTAGAGGCTCTGTATGGCTTCTATTCTCACTATTCAGCACCCTGGTGACATGTATCTTCCTGAATTATCTGATTGCCCCATCTAAAAGAGGAAATCTTGTTATTCCTGATTGCTGCAGTTTGTTTTCATAATATGTACCAGGACCCGACCTTATACATTTTTTTTTTATTATTGCCTAAGCCCCCATAATATCAGCTCCATTTTGTCGCTGCTATATTTTTGCAGCCTGGTAAAGTACAAAATAAGCACTCAACATGAGAGAATGAGGGAATAAGTGAAAGACTGAGGAGTCTTGCAGTTTAAAAAAAAAATTGCTCAACTTTCTGACCCACTATTCCTCAAACTTACTTATCTACCAAATCCTTCTCCATGCAATCCTTTTTAATACAGAACAAAATCAGAAAGCACAGTTAGTGGCAGATTAAAGATGGCTAAAAAAAATCTTTGATCTTGCTCTCACTGAGTGGTAAGATCTATGTTCCTTCTACTTGAATTCAGGTAAGCCCTGTGACGTTTTGTGCAAAAAAAAATGTGGTAGAAATGAGGCTGTGCTGATTTCTGCACACGGGGCTTGAGAAACTGGCAGCTTCTACATCGTGTCCCTTGAAAAATCTCTCTCTTGGAGCCCTGAGCTGCCACATATGAAGTCTAATCATCCCGACGGTGCTGGAGTAGCAACCCATAGGCACTCTGGTCAATGGTTGCAGCAGGGCCCAGCCTTCCTGCCATCCCTCTTAGATGCCAACCTGCCATCTCACAGCTCACGGACATGTGAGAGAAGGTGTCTTGCATGCCCCAGACCAGACTGTCTACCAGCTGAACACCACTGAATGATGCTTTCACAGCACATGGAAGAGAAGAATCTGCCACTGAGCCCTGTCCAATTTCTTGACCCACAAAATCATGACGTGCAATAACATGATTGAAGTGTCCAAAAATAAATACTTAAATCATTCTATATTTTGTTATTTTCTTATGCAGCAATACATAATTGAAATACTTATGTCATCTGTTCTTTGTATTTTTGTAGATGGGAAAACTGAGGCCCAAATTCTCTTAGCTAGTTCATAGCGGAACAAGAACTCAAATCCATATATTAATTCTAGTCCAGTGTTCTTTCCATGACAAAGAGGTTTAGGAGTTGTCCTGAATTCCTGTTGCCCCTTCTTTCACATGGTCTATTTCTTTCAGATTAAATTGACACTTACGGAATGCATTCTGGGTATTAAACCACAGACCTGGGAACATCTACGTACTCATTTCATTCAGTCCCTCTAGACTGGGGAGTTCTTTGGGAAGCCAGACAGCGAGGACCAGCAAAGAGGGATGTCACCAAGGCTATAAAATAAAAGGCAAGTCCAGCCAGAGTGTAAATTGACCAGAATATATTTCATTCTCCTGGCTGCAAAGCCTCAAGCTTTCGAATGAATATGTGCTTAACTATTTATAATTGACCTTTGTACAAAAGAACATGAAAATTTTATAGCCCAAAGCTTCATTTATTAACTTTACTGGAGTGTAAAATATTGCAGTTTGCCATAAATTTATACCAGGACAAACAATATATATGCTAATTAGTAGTCATGTCGCTGTCTGCACGCTGTTGTGTGGGCTGGTCATTTCCAACAGGCAAAATAGCAGAATTCCATCGACAAATGACAATTGAATTGCTTGATACTTGCTGTTCAAACAGTGAAGTCTGAGGTAATGAATTAACAGTGTTTATTATAATGAGTCCATTTCCTTCTCATTTCCCTTATAAATTAGTCCAGGTAACACACTGAGTCCCTTCAAGAATGGCTCCCAGGAACCTGCTGAGATATACCTGCAAAACCCACAACTCAGCAGAATCCCTGTGGCTCACATCCTGTGGCTTTCATGTTCTACTGGAGCTTCAAAAACTCATTGGTGCTTCAGGCTTAGAAGGGGCCTTAGAGCTCATCTCTTCTTGCTTCACAGAGAAAAAGGCTGAGGCTGAAAGTGGCTGAGCATGTCACCCATGGTCAAACAGAAAGACAGAGATGAAGGGCACAAGAGTGGGTCTTAGTGAAAAACAGGGCTGCGAAAGCCCTTAGTAATCATTGTACCCTACCCATTTAAAAGATGGGACAACTGAGGATCAGAGAGGGCAAGTTCAAATGCTGTATCCTTTATGCAGCCTGGCACCCTAAGTAAAAGCTGTGGCTTCATTTTACCCATTCATGTATCCATTCATTTAATAGATGTTTTTTTTCATATCTATTATTTCGTACCTATTATCCAAGCACACATAGTCCCTTCCCTCGTGGAGTTTGAAGTACAGAGTGAAAGACAAATATTAATCAAACTGTCACATAACTTTATACTGTCAAGATGTGATAGGCACTACGAGTATAATGAGGGTGGAAACAAGAGATGATCTCATTGGACGAGTTAGATATCATGTGTGCGCTGAGATCTAAATGATGAATAGATATGGACAAGTGAAGTGTGGTAAGGAGAAGAAAAAACATTCTAGACAAAGGGAATAGCATATGCAAAGGGTCTGAAGTAGGAATCAGCTTGGCCTACTATAGGAATTAAAGAAAGTTTGTCATGGATGTGTACACAGATTGAGAGAGAAAGTAACGAAAGATGAATGTAGTAAGGGGTCTCAGTTTTAATCATATTGAACTTCGTAGGTTTTAGCTCTTTATTGGGAGGCATACAGAGAACAAATGTACACTTTAGGGAATATGGAAATGACACCCCATAAATAGAACACTTTGTCTCCATTGTAGCACATATTATATTGCATTACAATGTTTCTCTCATGGCTGCATCACTGACTGCAAAATGAGGACTTGAACCATGACTATTTCTACTTTATGTTTATAGCATCTAGTTCAGTTCTTGATGTATAAGGGAATGTTGAATAGGCCTCCTAAAGGGAAAGACAGCTTTCCCACCATCACCTAAAAATATTGGCAAAGAAGAGCCTACTATTTTGTCTTAATACAACCTGGATTGTTCCTTCCTTTCTCTACTATAATTTAAGTGAGAAGATGCAAAATATCCCAAAGCCATCCCCACTTTGTCTTTGCTAATATTATTCTTCTTATTTCTGAGAGCAAATTGCCACATAAATACTCCCTCAGTGACATATAAGCCAAAGTCTGCTGAAATTTTCTGGGAAAGCTTTTGTTTCTCGATAGAAGGCACAAATAAAGCTTATAAGTCTCCCCAGCTTTCTTCCTGCCTTGAACTCAAATGCAATGTCTGGAGCTGTAGCAACTATCTTGTGGCCAAGAGTTGACAAAAGTTAGAAAACAGCAGAGAGAACTATTAATATACAGACATCAGTCTCAGTGTTGTTGGGTAGCAAAATGATCCCTTGCTCTGGACCCTTATTCGATGAACAGAAAGACAGACAGAAACAAACGAACTAACTTCTATTAGTTTTAACCAGGTTAGTCAGGTTTTCCATTGTTTGTCGTCAACCACAATTCTAATTGGTACAAAGCTCTAACACAGTACCTGTCATAGAAATAGGAACTCAGTATATGTTTACTCTTTTCCCAGTTCAGTCACTTCCAACAAGATATTGTTAATACATTTATATTCTGTTTTCTCTCTATATTTGGTTTATCATGCATATTCAAATACTGGAGATAGAAATGGAGGCAGGAGAGAAAAGAGAGAGAGAGAGAGAGGACAGAAAGAGAGAGGAGAGAGAGAAAGAGAGAGAGAGAGAGAGACGGCGAGACAGAGAAAGAGAGAGACAGAAGAAAATGATGTTAGAGACTCAGAGGCAAAATAATAATGCCACATACCACCTTGTTGAGAAACAAGGACAAGATCTGTGTTGCAGGCCCAACCCTGCCATCACAGTGGTGGAACTTGGGAAAGTCTCTTTATTTGGGACTTCAGTTTACTCTTTTGAAACATAAGGAGGTTTAGTTATTCTCTAATTTAATGCTTTTCAAAAAGTATTTCACGAACCACCACCATCTGAATCCCAGATTCCTGGGTCTCATCTCAGACTAAGTCAGAATCTCTGGGAATGAATGATTGGCATCTTAAGCATGCTCCTAGAGTTGTTACAGCACCAAAGTTTGAGAACCATTATCAAGTTCTGCTCTTGATTCAGCATTCTCTGATTCACTTCAAATGAAGTGCAAACTCTGTATTTTAGAATGTGCAGATAATGCAAAAAAAAGCTGATGGCTTAAAGCATTGTTTTAATTGACATATGATGATTGAGAGCTAAGGCCCCAGTACAGCTGGAGATCCCAGCTCCTCCTGAACCAGAACTGAAGTTTAGTGACAATTTCTGAATTAAATTATAGGAACCTCCACAGTGTTTGCTGCTGGAGCTGTTCACAGTGTTGTCAAAATACCCTCTGTGCATATGTATCTGCGAGGATGTGTGTTTGGACACATGCGTGCCTGTGTGTAAATATATGCATGGCCACATATGGATGTGCTCGTGGGCTTGTGCATGTGCTTAAGCATATACTAATGTGTGTGCATAGAGACCAAATGCACATCTCTGTACATGGCAACACATGCTTATGGATGCACACATCTCTGCACATCTCTGCCTGCAAATTCGCATGAGCATACACATATGCATGTAAAGAAATGTGTCTTTTTTTTTTTCTTACACCATTCATTACTGATTATAAATTGGGTTGTGAGTAGGAAACAGTAATCCTCTTCATCCAGCAGCCCCTGAGGTGTGGAGAAATAGAAGCAGCTGGGCGACTTGCAGATATTAGACGTGGGATCTTAATTTCACTTAGTTTCTTCAAATACCTTCTTATAAAGGTGGTTTTCTTTTTAATGTCACCGAGAAAGAAACTGGGCTTCTAGTTCCTGCACTATGGATAACACGCTAGATTGTCTTGGGCATGTCACGTGATCTTAGTGGGCCAATTTCCCCCTCTCGTTCAGTAGTCTTAGAGTTTTTTTGTTTAAACCTAAGTGAAACTTATGTTTTGTGTCTGTTTTCCTCAAAATATTTTTGTCCTTTGATAATAGAAACTACATCTTATTCAGCTCCGTATTCCCAACGTCTCTGAGAGAGTCTAGACTATTATGATGGTGGCGGTGATGATGGTGATGGTGACGGTGACAATGGAAGCTGACATTTTTTGAGTGCCTACTTTGTCACGGCACTTGCAAGCACTTTAAATGGGTCGCTTTATTTCATTTTCACCACAAATGTGAAATAATTACTATTATTCTCCCCATTTTAGGGAGATAAGATTCGGAGAAATCAATTAAACTGCCAAGCCTTATTAGGCTGGGAATGGGCAGAATGCCTTTTGATCTGAGTCTGTCTGACTCCAAGTGAGCATAATGGGTAACAACGCACTTGTGCTCCACAGAGAGTCATAAAATGATACCCTAAAACAACAATATTTGGTAGAATGAAGTGTTTACTTGGAATCCCAAGAATCTTGTCAACAGGGAATAGAATCTGGTTTAGGATCACATAGGAGAGGCACATTTTAAACTTAGAAGGGATCACAGAGGTCTCCAGACCTTAATGGCCTTATTATATGTTAAGGAACTTGAGGCCTAGGAAGGTAAAGTGACTTGCTCAAGGTGATAAGTTATTGTTGTAACACATTCCTCTTCTACTGTCCCCCAGGGCTTTGTAATCTTCCCTCTTTTTATACAAAGAGACAAAAAGCCTTTAAGATTACTTTATGGTATAACAAGGAAGAAGATTAGTGGAAATTTCCTCTATATAAACATTACAATTATCATTGCTATTATTATAATTATGCTGTTTATGCCTCTGCTCCTTGTTAGTTCTCAGAGTCAGTGAACAGACACCAGGACTAGATAATTAAATGCACTAACGTGCCTGTCATGACGCCCTACAAATCCAGGAGACAGAGTTTTCATGGACCAATCACCTCATTCCCCCAAAGTGCCCCATCTCATAATTAAAAATTAAACCATTTTCCAATGAAATAATTCTGTTCATTCTTCTTGCTCCCGCTCCAGTGCCTGTGGCACCAGCTAAATTTCAAATTAAATAATTCAACCGCAATACATTTAAGATAGATTGCGTTTAGTGCCATACTTCTGATTGGCTGCAAAACCAGGCCAACCGAAGGAGCTTCTTGCGGCTTTCACCGGCTAAGGGCGGGTAAGGCTCGGGATTCCATTAATGAGAGCGACCTCCCTCTCAGGGGGTAGCACAAGGAACCCTTTTTTCTCCCTTAACCATTTTATCTCATGTTTATTTCTTCATTCTCATTTTCTCCCCTTTGATCGAAAGCTTCCTTTAGAAAACAGAACCCTCTATTTTGCTTTTTCGGTGGGCTGCTCTCAGCATGCATTCAACATCTGTTTACTTGCTAAGTCAATGGAGACACATTATGACTCTCCCCCAGCCCTGCAAGAGGGAGGGAGAAGGCAGGATGGATTAAGGGATTGTGCTGAGTCACATGCTCTCTCCTCTTGGGGCTGCCAGTTTTCATCTGGCTCCGGCTGCCAGGATCTCAGGATTATTATTTCATCTGACAGATTATACTGTAACAAGAGCCTGCACTGCTAATGGTCCTCACCCAGGAAGCCAGCATGGCAGCAAGGGGTGCTGTGGCCAAGAACCCCAGATCGGGAGGAGGCATGGGTTTGATGTCCAGGTGTGTGACCTAGAGGCCACACAGTCACTCTGGACCTCAGTTTCCTCAACTGATCTCCCTCTGCCTATACATCACAGTTTTATCTATTCTCAGGCTCACAAATAAAAGCGAAATTGGAACCACAAATGACTTCTAAGGAAGGTCGATCAGGATTACGAGTTAATGAGGGCAGCGAACAAGAGATATCAGTTGCTAGGGAGGGGCAGGGATGATGTTCTTCTCAGTAACTCAAGTATCCATAAAGAGAAGGAAATTCCTATTTCACTGCCCAGTAGGGGAGAGAGGCTTTCTGTTGCTCTCCGGTTTCACGTTCCCTCTTCCCCAGAGAAGGGGGATTCACTTACGTGTTTGCTGAGTTTGAGGAACAGAGCTGGGCTTGTGTGTCTCAGGCCCTGCTGCGCTGTCACTTTTAGAGCCAGCCTGTCTACAGGACCCACACATCTCCATTTCCCAATGGTCAGCTCATGGAGACAGTCTCTGCCCAGGTGGGAGGATGGGGTATGCAGTGGTCCAGGGCTACCTACGATGAGTGTGTATAATTAATTCAAGGATGAAGTGAAAGGATGCCCTTAATGACTGCTGACGTGATTTACCTTCCGAATAAGCATTGTTTTATCAGTAACAAATACGGGATGTTTGATTTTCATTGGTGTGCTTCTTGAACCTTAGTTCTCAATAAGTTCTGACTACTGTAAAGAAAAAGGGGCGTTGTTTATTTATCTTCTAAAACTATTTTTTTTTCCCCTGCAGAGGCCTGAAGAAAGATATCAAATGCCACTAGGTAGAAGAAGGGACAAGTTAGCTCCTTGAAGCTTTATAAGGCCACTTTGGGCAAACAGAAGCTTTTATGAGGAAACACTTCAACCCTCAAATGGTAAAGAATGTATCTCTTCTGAAGCAGTGAGTTTTTCATCACAAAGGGGTGTCCAAGCCATGGTGCCATCAACCTCTGCTTCGTACGTCTGCCACTGAGTGGTTTGCTTTGATGTAAAAATGGAAGATAGGATTGTGGAGAGTATTTGGGAATAGCTCTGAGTCCTGCTTCTCCTGTGCAAGTCCTGTCACTTTTTTCTGCAAAGGCTTTCACAGTGGCAGATGCCAGGATAGCTGTGGCCTTGAATAATTAATGATGGCATTTGTCATTCGCAGAAATGTGTTTATAGAGAGAGAACACGAGTGTACAATGTGGCACTAAGGACCTACCGAATGTCTTTCCTTCCCATCAAGGCGCTCAGTGAGGGCACATGCACTCATATGCATACAAGCATGCACACTCACACATGCACAATGCACACACGCATATGCATGCACATGTGCTCACGCAAACAGTCAAGGAAACCATTTGTTTATCTTATGTACTAAAATATGCCTGAGACCCGTAGCTCTCTTGCAGCAAATACAAGGATAAAAAATGGAAAGCTATTAAAGAGAAAAGCGAAATCTAGGTCCAGAGAAACTGCCAAGTTATGATACTTGTACCACTCAGGCTCGCCAGCCAGGGGCGTCCAGAGGAGATGGAACACTGGGGACAGCACGGCGCAGCGTGACGGCCAGAAATGCGGAGGCCACCACGGTTAGATACTAGGAAAGGAGATCATCCATCATCGCACACCATCACGAAGCAGCCGGTATTTGTCATCCTACTTTCAGAGACTCATGCTTGATTCTGGGTGCTGTTAATTGGCAAGCTCCAAAAGGACTGTCCTTCTTGGCCATGTCTGTCTCTAGTGGGACTGGAGTTGGAGGTGAGGGAAGCCTGCCAGCCTCACAGGGGAGGAGAGGCCTGTGGCTCGTGTTGGTCACTGAGCAGGGGCCCTTCATTCCTGATTCTCACTCTGTTCTTTGGCTCCACAATGGTTACCAGCATATGAGTGTTAAAGTCAACCATGTATTGTCCATGTCTCTTTTTTTTTTTCAGTTAAATGTTAATTATTAATAGAGAGAGCACAGGGTCCAGTCAGTGGTGAAGACTGAGAGAGCAGGCTGGTGCCAAACTAATTTATTCCTATTTCTCCATCAGAGGTGCTAAAGCATTCGTGTTTTTGATTGTAGGCTTCAGGTTGGGTCTTGAGATTAAAAAACAAACAACAACAACAAAAAAACACAAGTGAAAAGTAATTTGGGGAAAGGTACAGAATGGAAAGCATTCTTCTCTTGGATAAGAGTCCTTAGTTATTTTCGCATGACCCTAACATGCAGAATAGTGGGAAAGGGTCTCAGGTCTGGTAGCTGAAAACCTGGGTGTGAGAAAGGGCTTCATCGCTTACTAGTTCTGTGCCTCTGGGTAACTCATTCAACCACCCGCACTTCAGTTTCCTCATCCGTTAACTGGGAAAGGTTATAATGATAGCCTTTCCCTCATGAGATAGTGGTTGTAATTACAGGAGCTAATGAATGTTAAAATACAGCATTTAATACGCTAGCGTCTCTGTTGTTTCTCCATCTAGAGTTTGGTGAGATTTCTGTGGTCAAATAAGTTGTATGACATTAGAATTAAAGGGTCTGATGAGCCTTGCTATAAATAAATAAACTACCTTGTAGTTTTAAAATCTAATTTCACCCTTGAACTCAGTCTCCTGGAAGCATCATTTAACATCCCATTTCACATGATTTGAGGGATGCAAGGTCATACAAAAAAACATATTTTGGCAGACAACTGAGCATAGAATAGAGGTGAGATTGACATCCAAATCAGGGAATGCATCGAAGATCATGAAGCACCATCCAACCCAACTCCCAAATGTTTTGCTTGACAGCTTTGCCAAAGCCTGGTCATGGTTTGGTTCAATGAGCCATTAGAAACACCATAGCTACATCCTCTGAAGTCAGAATTCAATGGAGATTTAGACGAGCTCCTTTCCTTAGGTGGACTTCAATGTCCCCATCTGACCTATCAGGAAAATATCCCAGATCAGCGTGAACCACAAAGACCATCCGCATCAGAATCACTTGGGTTTAAAACAAGATTCCTGAGCTCCAGACCTCCGGACATAATGAGAATACCTGCATTGTCAACTGTTTTCTCTGTAGGGAATTTTATTCACACTACAGTTTAAGAAGCAGTGTTCCAGAAAAATCGCAGAGCCAAACAATGCTAACATCCTTGGCTTTCTCTATGTTCACACACTTGAAGAAAAGAAAAAATACAGGTCAGCAGTCCTGAACAAAAAGCAGCCTCTCTCCACTGGGAAAACCACCTCAGACAAGGCTCACCAACTGTGCAATTCTGCAAGCCCCACATCCAAAGCAAAGCAGAACCGGTTTGTATCACAGCCCTCCAATGTAATTCCAGACACTTCACGTGCACGTACACTGATTCCTCCCTGAACAGGACTGCTGGAGTGAAGCATAAAATACCACGGCATTGATTTAATGTCCTTTAAAAGTCCCTCCTGAGCGGTTTTGGAGCTCCTTGTCTTTCTCCCTATGCACCACTGTGCTCGTAAAGCTGTTGCCATTTATCGATTGAGGCCCACTGTCCTGATAGCACTGGGGTCACACATCAGTGGGAAGGATGTCGTTTCTGAGGGGCAGTCTGGTATGTAGTTCTGGCAGCCTTAACCCTAGACCACATTCTCCCAAATTCTCCGTGCGGGTGTGGCATCCAGCTTCTCTTAGACAGCTCGCTGAAAATACTGGTTCCGCCTCTTCTAATTCGGACTGTTCATTCCCCAAGCTGACTGGAACCAGAATCTGAATTGGTTCTAAGTGTTTCCTCCTTCGACCTGGGTTCCAGGATGACTTAACCTACCCACATCTGTATTTCTTAGAATCTGTTTTTATTGTAGACTAGTGCTGTGCAATGAAAACATAATGCAAGCCACGAAGCTGAACTACACATATAATTTAAAAATTTCTAGTAGCTACATTTTAAAAGGGTAAAAGAAAACGAGTGAAATTAACTTTAAAAAATATTTAATAATATATTTTATTTAACCCAATATATTCGAAATATTATCATTTCAACATACAAGCAATGTGAAAATTATTAATGCAATATTGTACCTTTTTTTGGACCAGGTCGTTGAAATCTCATGTGTATTTTCTACTTACAGTATATACTACTCTGAAGTAGCCGTGTATCAAATACCTAATAACCATGTGTGGCTACCATTGCACAGGGAGGTTCCAGACCAATAGGAGTGAGACTATTTAGCTTACGATTCCCTTATCCACTCATTCAAACATATTTTGAGCACTGACTAAGACAGATATAGATCTGGGTACCAGACCACAGAAATTAAAGTCCTCTGACATCTCTGCCTTCCTGGCATTTATAATCAGTTGGAGGTGACAGACAATCAGCAACTAGAGGAAAAGATGGACAAAATTTCAGACTGCAATAAAGGGTACGAAGATAAAGACAAACAGGTTGATATGACAGACGGTAACCCAGAGAGAGGGGAAGGTTTGAATTCGATCAAGTTATAAAGGACAAATCTCAGAATAATAGGCTGAATAATAAGAATTCATTCATTTACTTTTTCATTAGGGTAAAAACTAAACATGCACCGTCTTAGGACTGAGGTGATATAAAGTGCTATATGAAATATTTAACGGAATTTCTGGTGTGTGAATAAGCCCTAGACTGTAGCGAATATTAGACTAAAATCTCTATACAAGCAAGAAACTTGTTCCCAGGAACAAGAGCGTCTCGCTCATATTTCCTGTGCAAGATGTATGTAATGGTTGGACATGTGAATAAAGAAACAGTAACCCCTCATGAACCTTGGCTTTGAGATTAAAGATGTAGTGGAAGGCTAAAAATGTTAATTCTGTTTTGGTTAGTTAGTATTTGGGGGGCTGTAAGTTTCACCTGGTCTCTAAACAAGAACGGGCTCTTAATAGGTACCTCGTCCCTGCCAATGATGGCAGTTGATCTACCCAGCGGTTTCAGAAAAGGAATATCATTTTACGCTCATACTTCCTAAGACATATGAATAGAAGACCCCACGCAGAAAAATGTGCTCTTAAGTACCAAGGCAATTTGTGAAAATGCCAGTCCTTTCTTACTCCAGCAATCTGCCGACATATGCAGAAATGAAATGAAATTAAAAAAATGTAAGTACAGCTATGGCACTTCAAATCATTAAGATGTAGTGTGAGTTTTGTTATTGTTTTGTTTTGTTTTTTAAGAATTATAGTATTTTATAAGACTTTGGGGAGAACCTGACTCAAGAGATCAATATGTTCAGAACAGTAAAAAGTGATTCAGGAGAAGGGTCATTCGACAGAGTGTATTTTTACTGCACTCAAATCTGGTTCATTAAAGAAAAAGATACTTTTAGGACTTTTATTTATGGTGTTTATTCAGTTTTAGTACTTTTCTTTACTTTTCTTTTTCCTCCGTGAGTTTGATCAAACCAACTATAGTTCTGTCGATAATAATTGCTAACACATATTAGCACTAACTGAATGCCAGGAATTTTGCTATCTACTTTAAATGAATGATCTCATTTGATACTTGAAACTGCCCTATTATTTTGGGAAAATTGTTAACCTTATTTTACAGACGTAAAAAATGAGGCTAGTAAAATTTAAAATATTTGCTCAAGATCACAGGAGAGTAAGTAGTCCTTAAATTTTTGGTCTCAGGACTCTCTTATACTCTTAATAATTAGTGAAGACCCTGTGTTAGTTTTCGATTTCTACCATAACAAATTAAAAAAACAAAACAAAACAAAACAAAGCCCTTAGTGGCTTACAGCAACAACTTTGCAAAAAATCAGTTGAGCACGTTTGTGTAGTTTTATTTCTGGGTTCTCAGTTCTGTTCCATTGAACTCTATGTCTATCCATGTGCCCATGTCACGCTTTCTTAATTGCTCTAGTTTATTATAATCATTCTGGAGATCAGGTAGTTTCGTTGCTATCACTTTATTCTTTTCCAGAATTTTAGAATAATCTTGTTTATATCTACAAAATAATCTTGTTGGGATTTCTATAGCGATTGAATTAAACTGTATGTCAATTTGGGAGAACTGACATCTTTACTATGTTGAGTCCTCCAATTCATGAGAATGATATGTCTCTCCATTTACTTAGATTTTCTTCGATTTCTTTCTTCTGTATTGTATAGTGTTCTTTACATGTTTTGTTAGATTTACACCTTTTTTTCAGCAATTTCCTTTTTTTCAAGTCCTTGGAAATGATAATATATTATTAATTTTGGTGTCCGTATGTTTATTGTTAGTATAAAAAATCAATTATTTTTTACATTTATCTTGTATTTTATGGTTTAATATAAGATATTATATTAAATTGGGATTTTCTGTGGATAACCATGTCATCTTCAAATACCACAACCTTTATTTATTCTTTTCTGATTTGTATGCTTTTTAATTCAATTTCTTGCCTTACTGGGCTGGCTAGAAATTTCAGCACTACGTTGAATAAGAGGGATGAAAATGAATATCTTTGTCTTGTTAAGAATCCAGGGCAAAAAACATTCAGTCTTTTATTATTAAGTATAATGTTGGCAATAGCTTTTTGTTTTATTTTTTAAAATGAACACTTCTTATCAAGCTGAGAAAGTTCTCTTTTCACATTTTCTGAGTTTATCATGAATGTTGAATTCTGTGAAATTTTTTTGGCATTGATTGATATGATTATGTAATTTTTTTCTTTAGCTTGTTAAACGGTGGATTATTACTCTGAGATCAACTGCTCTGTTTCAACCCTAACTGTTCTAGCACTAACTGAGGTACTACCATTTAATTCTGGCACTAAATCCCTGAGAATTGGCACACACTCCCAGAAGGATCCACGTGACTGCCTTCGTTTTGGATGCCAGTCACAAGTTAATGGGGTCCCCAGGCCACTCACATATCTGACTGACTGGCTACAAATTCTGGGGTTTCCAACATCCCTTCAGGCTTAATGATTTTCTATAATGACTCACAGAATTAGGAAAGTGCTATACAGCAGGTCCTCAAATGTCATATGCCATAGGAACTTAACTCTTGCTTATGTCAATTAGCCTGTGTATGGTAAAATCGGCTTCATTATATATCATTTCTCTTAAAGTCACAGAACCTATCGACAACATCAAGTGAGGATTTACTGTACTTACGAGTCCAGTTTTATTTTAAAGGGTACAACTCGGGAACAACCAAGTGAAGAGACACATAGGGTGAGTTCTGGAAGAGTCCTGAACGCAGACAGAGCTTCTGTGCCCTCTCTGTGGACTCAGAGCAGGTCATGTTTCTAGTACATCGATATGTTCACCCAGCAGGAAGCTTTCCTGAGCTTTGAGTCCATAGTTTTTATTGGGATTTCATTTTGTCGTCCTGATATGGGATACTGTCGCCAAAGCTTGGGATATTATTAACAACTATTACCAATTAACAACCATTAACCGTTAACAAAACTATTAATTATTAACAATAAGCATTGACTATATGTGTGTATACACGTATATATACACTCATATGATATGATATATAATTGTAATTCATCACATATTATTCAACAAATGTCAATTTGCTTTTCTGCCAGAACAAAACAGCTGGGTCTTACTCATTTTATCACCCATGATGGTAATCATAATAGCTACCATTTATTGATTCCCTCCTACATCCCAGATCGATTACATATATTTCATCTTCATAAAAGCCCCATAAGATAAATATTATGATCTTTAACTATCAAGGAGGGAAACAAGTCTCAGAGAGGTGAGGTTACATACTCCAAAATCACACAGCCAGTAATTAAAACAGTGGTCTTTTGGCCTTTCATGTGGTAATTGTTTTATCATCTCTTTTAAAATATGTTCTACATGGCTCCTGCATCCAGAGTTGCAGCATAAGTAGCTCGATTGCTCTCCCTTAAGCCGGATAAGCCAGCAGAACAGATGTTGGCTTAGATTCTGAAAAGACCTCTGTAGATAGAGAATCCTCTTTTCTCCCTGAGCCTGTTAAACCAGGGGAAGTGGGACATCTTGAGGTTGCCGAAGATCACTTATCTTGCCTATTAATCGGCCTTCCGTTTTGGTATCTTGCTTCTCTGAGGGCCGTCTTGTCCTCCTGAGCCTCATAGGCATTGATCCTCCAGCTTAAGCCCTGGGAGATAGCTGCCATATCTACAGAATCCCCACTGTTATTTTTTCCCCTGAGTTATCAAAGAGAAGGCTATCAAGATGGGAGATATGATGAAGGCCGGAATCCACAGGACTCGGTGCCTGTTTAGAGGGTAAGGAAGACACTGAGGAAAATGGAAGAGCCTATGGGGACTCTGTGTGGTCTTATCTATGCAAGAATGGGACAAAAAATAATGTCATTAATCCGAACAAGGAGAATAGATAGATGGATACCATTTATTGAGAGTTTAATACATATTAGGCCCTATTCTGAGAGCTTAACTGTATTAACTAATTTAACTCTTACACTGACCCTTTGAGAAAATCATTACTGTCCTTATTTTACAGATGTGAAAACAGAAGTAGGGGAAGTGAAGCTATTGACATAGGGTAGAGAATGAGAAGGGGAAACTGACCAAGGGACTGGTTTTCTGTTTAAATTCCAGGGAGTGGTATGATGTCCAGTTGGGATTAGCCACTTGTGCTCGCTCAGTTTCATGCAGTTGAAGAAGGAGCAGACTGGTAAACTTGTGTCAGTTCTAATACTGCCATGAACATTAGTTTCCTGATCTTAGAGTTTCCTTAACTGCAAAACAGGATTAATGATTAACCTATGGCTCCCAGAGGCATCCTGAGGACTGTATGAGGTGAAGTATGTAAAAGACCAGGCCCATAGCAGATTCCTGCCCAATGACAAGTGTCCCTCCAGCCTCTTCTCTTCTACACACACACACACACACACACACACACGCACACACGAGTGATCACTAAACAATTTATTTCTTCTTTAGGCAGTAGCAAAAAGATAGTGAAAGAGACAGATGAGTGTATTTTGGGGGGAATCTGTGGAGGCCTGAACAAAGTGTCCCCAAACCCAGCAGAAGGCATAAACGCGCAGGAATCATGGAGACTTTCAGAGCTGCTCCACTTACTGCCTTTAGGTAAAGTGCCTCTGTAGCTCACTCCAGGTGGAGGATGGATTTGCCTGCGCTGTGACTGCCCCACTTCAATCTAAACTCCTTGGGGATTGTTCTAAAGACACCGGCTAGGCAGCATAATGATGCCTCTGCAACGTTACTGCTCCTTCCTCTGCCTGGCAGGATGCAAGCCTGGATCTGTCTCTGCTAGTCCCCAACTCTCTATTAGTTCACTTTTCAAATGTCTGAGGGCAGTTGGAAGGTAGAAAGAAGTCCATCTCCTTCTTTCTTCCCCTTCCCCCTCCTCACCCTTTCTGAATCTTTCAAGTCAGCCAGGTTGAGAAGCAGCAATACCCAGGATGGGAGGTGCTGCCAGGTGCCGTGAGACTCCAGCACACTGGATTCTGGGCCTCCGGCAAACCACCTTCAAAGAGCTGAACTTAAACTATCACGATCCCTCCGTATCATCTCCTGACCCTACTCCTGCTCCCATCCTATCCTGTCCCCACCGCTCTGCACACACACACAAAGCCTAGCTTTTTAAAGCATGCTACTCGACTAGGCAACTTTCTGGGTCATCCAATTCTTCTCTTCTCAGTTTTCTGTGAACTCCTGTGATTTCCCTTGTTTCCTTAAATATCGGGATGTTGGCCATCAATCATAGGTTAAAAAAACAAACATTTTAATATGGCGAAAGCCACTGTTTCCTGCTGTCTTTGCTTTTCTAGACTCACCTTTTCTTCCTTCCTTACCCCTTTATTGTGAATGTCTTTCAGTTCCCGAAATGTATCATATTATTTATTCTTTCCAGATATTTGTGCGGTTCTATTTGTTTGTAATGCTTTTTACTGCCCTCCCCACAGCTTTTACCTGGTTCACCTCACCCATTCTTCAGGTCTTAATATTAACTTTGCTTCTTCATTGATCCCTGCACACAATCAGACTAACTGTCCATGGTCCATCTCCCAACTGGCCCATAAGAATTCATGAGGGCAGGGGCCAGCTCTGCCTTTTACAGTGTTGTCCATCTAGTATAGTTCTTAAGGCAGAAATTACTAATTGTTTACCAATGTCTCTTCTCCCCTATTTAACTAGAAAAATTCTAAATTTTAGCACACCAAATAACAAATAAACTATAAACTACATATTATAGCTACCCTTGCATTCTGTTATGGCTAAGAGATTAAATTCTAGTCATTAGTATATGAGTAGAAATAATGTATGCCACATAAAGACAAGTATACAACTTGTCCCTTCCCCCTTGCCCAATGCCTGGGCTAGAGAGTTACATTAGATCCAGAAGTGAAAGACACATTTTGAGTATGGCAAAGCTGCCCTATCAGTCTTGGACAGTTTAATTCTAAGTGGATGCATGGAAGAGAAATAAAATTTCAATTTGTTGAAGTCATTATATATTTTTGTTGTGGTGGTTGTTGTTGATGTAGCCTGGATCATGATTTTGGTAGATACTCAATACATATTTTTTAAATGAATAAATATATGGATGGATTCTGATGATCAGCTGAAATTTCCTATTTTTGTTCTGATGTCGAATTTATTTTGTTATAATTTCTTTTCTATCTTAGAACAAGGGGTCCGCCATAGTGAAAAAGACATAAAAGTACACAGGGGTTGGACTAGATATAGATGTAGATGTATATAGAGAAATATCAGAGAGAGCGAGAGAGAAAGAGAGAGAGAGAGAAAGAGAGAGAGACAGAGACAGAGACAGAAAGAGACAGAGACAGAGAGAGACAAAGAGGGAGAGACAAGAAATATGAAAAGGAGCAACCAGCAGTACATCAATTCAACCTAAAACTTGTGGTGTTATCTAGCTATTTGCTAGGTGCTGATCTAGGCATTATATGTATTAATTCATTTAATATTCATAATCATTTTATAAATAGGTACTATCATTGTCCCCATTTTACATATGGGGACACTGAAGATCATAGAGGATAAATGGCTTGCCTGAAGGTACACAGAGTTGTCATGCCCACTTACAAACCCAGGTAGTTGGACACAGGAGCCTAAACTCTTAATGATTGTATCACACTGCCCCTTGAAGGATAAATGTCACCCAAAGCATACAATGTCAGAGCCGAAGAAACGTTAGAAAATATCTAATCCAATTTCTTCATTTTACAGATGAGAAAAGTGAGTCTCAGTGAGAAAAAAAAAATGATTTGTTTAAAGTGACAAATAGAAAGAGAAGTCCTATTTCCAAGAACAATGAACAACTCCAGGGATAATAATTTCCACCAATTGGTATGTTGAGAATAAAAAAGGAAGAGTGTAATGACAGTGGAATGATACATGCATGTGTGCAGAAGACATGTGTGCTAGAACGGATATTTGGTCCCAATTCTTCACCCCCTGTTGTACATCCATACCCTTTGTCGTGTAACTCTACAGTGTTCTCCTATCGTGCACATGGTTCTACGCGATTGGAAACAAGCTTGGTTATGTAATGTATTTTGGTTAATGGACTATTAATGGACATGATGTAAGCAGAGGTAAAAATGTGCCTGCACAGATTGGCTTGTTCACTTTCACTCCTATGGTTTTCCAAAATAAAAATATACCTTAGTGGATGTTATTTGAAGGAGAGCATAGAGACCCCAAAGTCAAATGTGAATCGTAGGAACACACCCATTGGATCTGCAGACTGAGGTCAAGCTGCCCAACCAGCCCACAGACTCATGAGTGAGAAAATAAATGCTTGTTGTTGTCAGCCACTGAGATCTGAGGTGGTTCGTTATTAGATCGTTATTATGGCAATAGCTAACAAATACAGTATGATTCATCTTTGCCAAATGTACCTTATGCTAGACTATTTCATAACCACTTCACATTCTCTTCATATTGCTTTACTTGCTACAGCTTCCAAAGTTGGAATGTTTGAAGGGAGATGAGTAACATCCAATATGCTTTTATGAACTTGTAGAAATTTGGAGGGGTGACAAAAACAGAGAGCCTGTTTGGAACAACTTCTCCTTTAGAAAGTATATAAACTCTCCTGAAGGCCATGGAACAAATAGCTAATATCCTGTAGTACTCCCAAACATGGAGCATAATAATTCAGCCTGTAGAGGTAGCAGCACAGGAGAGTGAGACTTATTCCTTAAAATTATTCATGTAATAATGCCAGTTGTATGCCAACTGATACTTCTTATCATGCTGCACGCTTTTCTCACAATAATATAATTATTTCTGTTCAAGGCTGTCTACACTGGCAAGTGAAGCAGGTAAGGGCTTGGACTTATTTCTTCTAAATCAAGGTTAAAATTTGGATAGTGTCATATGGTATTGGGATCAGACCTCTAAAGAGGCTTGATTTCTGTCGTGTTGATCATCTCCACTCTCATGGGGTCCCAAGGAGCTCCTAGATAAACAAGTCATGGTAACACAGCAGGACTAGAAATTATTAATAATTGTCCACACACCTGATATTGCAGTACAATACTCTAGGTGAACACTGGGTTGTAACATGTGACTTTGGTTTAAGGTCTAAATAGGGCTTTTAACTCCTCCTATTGCACAATCTCCCCTATCCCAATGTCTTAAATCTTATGATTTTCTATATCGGTTAGAAGGAAATGAAATGGGGGATGGGCAACAACATGGTCTGGTATGAGAAGCTGCATGTGACTCTGTTTATCAATTTCACACAGAGAACAGAAGGAAAAACAAAGAGAGAAAACTCATCTGCCTCAAGTAACCCACTTACCCTTTGTCTGCGTAAGTACATGAGAAGTATGGGATCCTGCACTTAAGGCATGGTAATCTTGCCTTCTAGGGAAATGTGACCTCTTCTTCCATCAGTCACATAACTCTTTCTTCCTTGCCAAGTGCCCCAGTCATGACTGGAATCAGAGAGAAGGACCTGAAGGATTGCTTCTTCTACGTTATTATCACCATACCTCATCATCCATGTTAGGTCCAAGCAGAGGATAAACATCCAAGAATGTTTGTTAAATAAATAAGACTTGTGCTAGAGATAGTGGAGACCAGCAACAAACAAACAAAACAAGTAATAATCCACAAACAAGAAGAACTAAAAATCTATTAATCAGGAGGGATCAGAAATGCACAGAAATTAGTTGATCAATACCTATTTATTGTCCTATGAGCTAGGACTTGCAGATACAAAGGCAAATGAGACAGACTATCTGTCTTCCATGAACTCATGGTCTGAGGGATGACATAGTCAATTACACTGATAATTGGCAAAAGCTATGACAGAGCTAATAGAAGACTGTATGGGACCACAAGAAGAAAGATTAACCTCAGATGGGACAAGCAAGGACTTTCCTAGATGAGGTGAAATCTAAAATAAGTTTGGAGAATGAGCTAAGGTGGGAAAGAAAGACAGGTAGGCATAGGGTATAGCAGGGCAAATCATTTAGGCTTGCAAAATCTTGGCATGTTTGACAGTGAACATAAAATTTCTATGGTCATAGTGTAAGCTGCAGATGTGCATGTTGGGGTGTCAGTCTGGGAGAGGACGTGATAGAGTCCAGCAATCAGAAAGTGACAAATGATGTTTAGCTATAGTTCACTGGAGAGTCAGAAGAATAGAAAGTTGGCATAGAGTTGCAGAGTAAAAAAAAAAATTCTTCATGAATGAGGTAATAATAACAATAAAAGCTACTGCTCTCGAACCTCTTAACATGTGGTAAATGTTTTACATACACCCTCTTGTATCCTCACACTATCTCTGAAGTAGCTGCATCGATTTCCCTCTTTTTACAGGTGAAGAAAATGAAGCTCAGAGAGGTTGAGTGATTTGTCCAAATCACACAACTGGGAAGGGACAGAGCAACACTCTAGCTCATGTCTGTGTGCTCCCCGAACAGACGCTCTTAATGCATAACTCATATAATTATGAAATACTCTTTAATGATAGACAAAATGTGGAGATGCAGAGATGGGGGTTACACATTTTATATAAAGCCCACGGCACTGGCCAGCCTCAGAGATCTGTGGTACTAGGCTCCAACAGGGAGCCTGAGAAGCTACAAAGATTATGAAATGGATCCCCAGGGGTCTGCACTTACCTCCCTAATGCATTCTCCCACAAGAACCTACTGTCATCTATTCAAGGAGACAGATATTCGCCCTGAAGTTGCAAAGAGCAATTTATAAAAAGTGCACTAAAAAAGTAAAACCTGGTACTTGCAGCCGATGGTTGGACAAACTGGGGCAGAGAATAGTTTATTATTATTACTTAAATTTCCCCCCAAAGAGTGTGCAGTTTCATCCTATTTATAATAAAAGTCACTAATATAATAAAAGCGTTTCATCGGCAGTCTTTCTACAAATAGAGCATTGACGCTTTAGATATTAACATGTGTTATAAATGTCATTGATATATTAAGACTTTTCAGACTGTCTATCTAAAAATAGAGGGAAAGCCAGAGGGAGAAAGGAGGAAGACACAGAACTGACTGATTCAATCAGAAAAGGGGAACCTATACTTGCATAATTCAGTCTTTTATTTTTGAGCAATGCAAGTAAACACCTGAATCTGATTTTTGGTTTGAATTCTATTTGCCAGCAGAGTGTAACACAGAGAGGGGAAAAGAAGCAGGAAGAGAAGGAGGAGGGGAAGAGAGAAATGATAACATGTGGAATTAAGGGATTTTAATACTAAAAGAGACCCAGTCATCTCACTTTGCATGTGGGGAGACTGAGTCTAGGAGAGGCTACATGACTGAATCTGTCGGTGTTCGGTGTTAGACAAGAAACGTTTCAAAAATGTGAGCTCTAAATCATACATTAAGAAAATTAGCATTTTTTCTTTTAAAAAGTGAAAAGTTCTATCGGTAGGGGGAAGAGCGCTGGCAAAGCTTTGGCTTAAGAGTTAGAAAGAAAGAAGGAGAGCATGGATATTTTCTACCTATCATTTGTAGAAGCATTCCATATACATGTATTATACTTGTATACTCATGACATCTCTTGAAAGGTGGGCATTTAGACCCATTTAATACATGGAGACCCATTTTATTCATGAATGCTCAAGGAAGTTGTGTGCTCATGGATGAATAACTCAACTGGCTTCACTGAACCGTGTCACCCAAGGTGCCAGGCGCATGCTCAGCTGCACATTCCAAGGATAGAGTTCCTACTGTATACTAGGCTTACGCCTTCACCCTGGCTTCTCAGTGCCATGAGGTGATGGTGTGATCGGCTGGGGCAGCCTGGGCACTGCACAGAAGGGCCCCCCTGAGACCGCAGGGGCCCTGGGCATGAGTCCCCTTTTCTCTGTCTGGCCTGAACCTTAGCACGACTTTCTTGCCTTCTTCCTTTGGGCAAAACTGTGGAGCAGATCGATTCCTGTCCAACATTACACACAAGGTTGCCTAATTCAATTAGAAAAATAATAGAAGCCAGTTATTATACAATTAAGTCTTGTATTGATGAACTGCACAAATAACTAAATGTCCAGGTTTTGCCTTGAATTTAACTCGACTGCACAGATGTTACAGAACAGGCCACGGGGGTATGTCACGTGGAGTAGCAAAAGGCATGTGGCAGGAGGGAAGGAAAGAGATTAGATTTTGTGTGAGTTAAAAAGAAATACTATGAGAAAGGTGGTTCTAGTTTGGTAATGCAAACTGGTGCTTTGATATCACTGTTATTATTTTAGGGCCCTTTTAACCTTCTTTGAAGCCCTACAGACAGACGGAAAGCCAAGGAGCCCCCCCTGCTCTTCCTTCTTCCTTCTCTTCCACCTCCTCCTTCACCTTGACCTTGACCTTCTTTTTCTCACTCATCCAGTCATTGAAAATGTAAATATTTTCTTTTCATGTTCAGACTAAGACTTAGCTCAAAATGACTTATAGTAAACCCTAATGCATTTTGCATCTACTTTTCAATTTTTCAAAATACAAATTATGTCTACGGCCATGCCACCCTGATCTCAGAAGCTAAGCAGGGTCAGGCCTGGTTAGTACCTGGGTGGGAGACCACCTAGGAAGACCAGGTGCCGTAGACGTTAAAAAAAAAAAAAGACATCAAAATACAAATTATTTTTATGATAAAGACAATACTTGCTTAAAGCAAAAAGAAACGAAACGACATGGAAGTCTATGAAATAGAAGGTGAAAGCTCTTTACCGACTCCACCCCTGGAGATCCCACTGGTTGGGAAGCAGCCCTTGGGTGATGAGCAGCACTGCTCTGGCTCCTTTCTACTTGGGTTTATGTCCCTATTCTACCTCTTCCAACCTGTGTGACGTTGGGAAAGTGACTCAGCTTCTCTGGGTGTCAGTTTCCTCAAGTGAAAAGTTGGGACTTAATGTCATGACCTATCTCTCAGGATTGCTCGTGAGGATTCAGTGAAATAATAAACATTATTAGCCCAATGGCTGACTCGTAAAGAGAACTCCCGCATGTTAGCTCCTCCAGCACATCCTTCCAGATACACAAACGTATCTGAACATGCCATTAATTCCACATATTGTATATAGAGACTGCTTCTCCCCCCACCCCGCCCTTAAAATATTACGTGGGTCTCTCATGATGCCTGCCGACATAAACTTGTTTTTTAAAACATTTGTTCCATTTAATGGATGCTCTTACTCAGTTCTTCACTGATAGTAACTGAGAAGGTATCATCTGTTATTCAGTTTTCTTTTGTAAGCGATGCTGCAGTAAATATCATAACTCAGACTTGTAAAAGGCTCCCCACCTGTATCAGCCCATTTATGAAGCTCTACTGGGTTGCATGTTTCCTTTTGAAAAGATGAGGGAAAGAATCCCAGTAGCCATTTCTTTCCCTGACTGGGCCTCCTATGGTAGTTCATTCAGCCAAGGTTTATCTGGACCTCTGTGTGTTCAAAGACAATCCGGCAGAGATGGCTCTGTTGGTGAAGCCCCCAGGGCGTGACGGAGAAATGAGACATAGATACTATAGAGATAAAAACAAACAATCTTGAAGTTATCTTCCAATTTTGGTGGAAGATCACTGGAATGTACATTATTACTGCTCTATAAATGTCTCTTGAGTTTTGCCTACCCAAGATTTTTTTTTTTTGAAAAAGATAGTTTGGTGTCAGGGTCCCTGAGGGTGACCTGGGTCTTAGAAGAGCGGAGATGGGCTTGGTCTATTTCTTATCTGTGTCCTGTCTCCTTGGCACTTCATTACAACCACGGCCAAAGGGCACTATTAGAAACCTCTGATATTTGCCTTCTCAGCCACTCAACTCCCCTGTGCTTAGGGAAATACATCCTTGCAACTTTTCTATTTCAAAATATCACAGGCAAAAACCACCAAGACTTGGGTCTGCAGCAGTGATCAGGAGGAAAAACAGAGAAAACAATAAATGGTGAGAAGGAAAAAAGAGTTGACATTTTCTTCTAGATTGAATAATGTATTTGAATGTTTCATTTTGCTGCAGATTGAAAGGGGCTTAAGGGGGAAAGAGGTGAGAGGGGAAAAGAATGAGAAAGATAGAGGAACGTGTAAGCCCCAAGAGACGGGCATTGTAATCTAGGAAGTTATTTCTCAGGTGGGCTTCGTTCTAAAGTTCACCACTGAATTATGTGTTGGATGTTTGGAGACCATCCCTGATGCGCTTGTAACATCTGTAATAGAATGTGCTGGGTGTGAGATGATTTTACCACTTCAGGACTTATTGCAACCTGTTCAATTTCTCTCTCTGTGTCTTGTTTCCTTCTTTTTTTTAAACTTATTTAATTTCCTATCTTTTTTTTTCTCATAGTTATTTTTAAGTTAGAGAGTAGAGACTCAGTAAATGTTTGCTTACAACCATGTAAACATTCCCTTTCTGTAATAGAAATTATATTAAAAACAACAGGAGTAGAATAACTCCACACATTAAAAATGCTTTCGACAATATATGAACTCCGTGAAACAAAATATGCTTCGCTTTATCCCAAATGATTGTCCTTAAAAAGTATGTGAAAAAAAGTCCGCACATACCTAGACTGATTCTCTCATATGTGAAATATCTATTATAAAAATACATATGACATATATTACGAAAACGTTCTTTTAAAAATAAAATTCCTAGATAGATGCAAATTACAGTTAAGACTTCTGTAACTTTTTAAATTAGCTTATAATATTTAAAAATATGATTTTATTAATTAAATTTTAACAGCACTCAAAATAAGTTACAAAATAAAAATGCAAAGTAGATGAAAATTTTTATTAACATTTGGCCCAATTGCTTAAGAATAAAAATTCCACATCGACTTCTGGTAAAAGCTAGCACATAAAAGATAATCCACATATATGGAAAGGAGGAAGAGAAGAAAGATGGAAGAAAGAAGAGACAGCATAAAAGAAAGAGAAGAAAGACAGATGAGGGAAAGGAAGGAAAGATAAGAGGCAGAACAAGTGTTTGAAAGTAAACAATCACCATTTCTTTCTGATATTACATAGGATGAGAAAGCATTTCAAAGGAGCAAACATTCACTGTGAGTAGGTACTAGGGAGAATCTCTATGAAGAGTCCAAAGGGAAAATATTTGAAAATTTATGATTCCGGCCACATCAACAGCAGGAAGTAAAGGGTCGTGTTTAAGTGCCTGGTTTAATTAACAGGCTTCAATATCAGACTAGACTAGTTCCTTTCCCAGCTTTTGTACTCACTAAATATTTGGACTTGGACCAGTTACTTAACTTCCTTGTGCCTCCATTCCCTCGTATATAAAATGAATGATAATTCCTAGGGCCATAGAAAGAATGGAATGATATAATGTGTGTTGAGAGTTTAACACAGAATCTGTTGATTGTTCTTTGTTGCTGCTATTACTACTACTATTACTACTACTACTACTACTACTACTACTACTACTACTACTAGTATCCTTTTGGAAAATAATGGCTCGATATTTAGAAAGAACCCTACATGTATTTATTCTCTTTGCCTCAGCAATCCCCCTCCTGGAAATGAATTTTAAGAAAATTCATTTAAGATAAAGCTAAGTGCTCATCACTATAGCATTAGCTATAATTGTCAAAAAAAAAAAAAAAATGGAACAACTTAAATGTCCATCAATAGGGGAATTATTTATAGTAAATTATGATGTATCACCATAATAGGGTATTATGCAACCATTACAATGATAATTATGACAATGTAGCATCACGAACAAATGCTTACAATTTAATGTTGAGTGAAAAAATATAAAACGATATAGACAGTACGATTGTAGCATTGTAAAAATATGACTGCATATTGGTAAGTGCTGGAATCTCATATGCAGAAATTGAAATAATTATGTATGGGTGTACACTTAAAGATTTTTTTTTCCTTTTTACAAATTGTTTTATGATATTGGTTTGAAACCATCTATTCAATAATAAAACATGCAGCAGGAGATTACTAAACAGGCGTGCTTGTTATAACTCACATCAGTGAATTAGTGTTAAAACAGATTTGCTCAGAGACGTGCATACAAGGGCTTTGGGACATTTATGTGTGCAATTTTGATAAATAATAAGCAAATAGCTAACATTAAATTTTACTGTGTGCCAGGTACTACATCCTAAGTGCTTAATTCATTTATACATTGAATTTTTACAATAATTTACACTATTTTAAAGAGAAGATAACTAAGGCATAATATGCTTACATAACTGGCCAGAAGTCACATAGCTATTCAACAGAGGAATGAGATTCGAATCTAGGCAGTCTTATTCCCAGATCCATGCTCCTAACCATCACATACACTGCCTTCAGCCAGGCATGGCTTCACGGGTGTGTGACCAATACTGTCACTCCACACAGAGCCTCCTGCTGAGAAAGATCCCAGGTGTGGAGCTTAATGCTCTGTTGTTGCTGTCTTGAAATTCTTGATAACCTTATTTTTGAATCTGTGTTTTGTAAGTAAACTCTGATAGGACAATGGAGCATGTGCTGAGGGCTTAGAGTCGCTGCTCATGTGTGGTTCCACTTCTTTGAGACGTGTTCACAGATTCCATTCTCCACCCCCTAGTGCCCTGGGCCCTGCCCAGATGCCAGTTCTCTACTCCCACCTCACAGCCACTGCCGCCCTCCATCAGGGTGGTGACCAGATTACACTGGTGGAGCAAAGGACGTGTTTCATCATTATCTTTGTTCCCAGTGGGGGCCTGCATGAGATTGGGTCAGGCCTGTGCCTGGTGGCATCTTGGTATGGCACAAGGTTGGGGGTGTCTTGCCCTGGTTGGCATCACCATGATGCATTCAGGGGGCGACTGGGCAGCAGCCTCTTATCTACCTTTGATTCGGGTACTTATCACACTCCTGTTGTGATGAGAGATTGAAATCTCTTGGGTGTTGCCCCCCTGCCATGGGTTGGGGCAGTGGACCCGTGGGAAGTGGAGACTGACTTTCTTGTACCTGACCAAGTCTCAACTATTTTGTACTGATTCCCACAAACTGCAAAGCTGATCCTATGTACTGATATGGTTTTATATATTACAAAAAGGGGATAAATGTGGTTCAAATGAAGACTTCTGGCCTTGGCCTACTACAAATCCAAGGATACAGCAGAAAAATCACAGAAATGATGCTTCTGCCAGTGACCTGAAATCATATGTTCTGTGCAACTTTATTTGGATGATGTGACTTAGTCCATTGGGTAGAGGTTATATCATATTAGCTGCCTCCAAAACCAGAAGTCTTAAGCCTACTTTTGGCAGATACTGTGTCATCGAGGAGGTAATGGTGCTCCATGGTTAACACACATGCTTGTCATCATTCCCCTTGGATTGGAATCCAGGTATATCGTAACTGTGTCCCCTGTGTGGCCTTTCACTAGTGACTTTAATCATTCACAAAAAGAATAAGACCATTTTTACTCAGGTTGTTCTGAGAAGTAAATTAGGTAATGCTCATAAAGTAGTTATTAGTACAGTACCTGGTACAGAGTAAGCACTCAATAAATTTTACTTGTTATCCAGAGCTGAGACTTATACAGCAGCCCAGACATTGAAATGAGAACTTTTCCTTCAGATACCATATGGAAGAAAGAACAATGAAGGATGACATTCTCTTGGGAAAGTTTAAGAACTGGATATTTTAATCTTCCCTTGAGTTAAGTATACCTGAACAGCAGATACAAACAGGTAGAATCAATATATATTTTCTCTCAGAAACACACTTTGAATATGCTCATATATTCCTATAGAGGCTTGACTGAGTTCCCAAAGTTACGTGCCATGTGGTATAGACAATTTTGGTTTGACAGATCAAAGCAGGCGCTGTCAGTTTATTCTTTATCCAAAAAAAAAATAACAACAAAACAAACAAACAAACAAACAAAAAATCCTGAGCATTTCCATATGGAGTCTGATATGTTTAGAATTTCAGATGGAATATTAGATGCATAGAAACTCTCAACTGAAGGGGGCCTTTCAGTTTTAGATCTCTTCTAATGAATAGGTTTGTGATCGAGACTGTGAGGAAAGAAAGCAATATTGTTGACAACTTTTAATGTGATAAAAATCTTTGTCTGCACTTTTAAAACCCACTTGACTGAGGCATAATTTACAGCAATAAGACAAATGTGCCTATTTTAAGTATACAAATCAATGCACTTTAACAAATGTGTATATACCTCTGACCACTACTTCAATCGAATTATAGCACACGTCCATCATTGCCAAAGTTCCACTGTGTCCTTTCCCGGTCAATCCCGGTCAACGCTCTACTCCAGGCAACCACTAACATGATTTCTATTATAATAGATTAATTTGTCTATTCTAAAACTTCATGTACATGTAATAATACACAATATACTCTTATGTCAGGCTTCCTTTGTTCAAGGTTCTTAAGAAAAAATAGAACCAATAGAATATAGATAGATGATAGATAGATAATAGATTAGATAGATAAATATATAGATAGATTAAATATAGAACATATCTATCATCTATCTATCATCATCTATCTCTCTATCATTTATCCATCTATATACATACATATATGTGTGTGTGTGTGTGTGTGAGAGAGAGAGAGAGAGAGAGAAAGAGAAAGAGAGAGAGAAAAAGAGAGACATTGGGATAAGGTGACTGAGACTTTTTATAAAGTATTGGAGCATACAGTTATGGAGGCTGAGAAGTCCCATGATCTAGTGTCTACAAACTGGAGATCCAGAAAAGCTGGGGGTGTAATTCAAAGGCCTGATGGCCAGAGAGCCAATGGTCTACATTCCAATCTTGGTCTGAAGGCCCGAGAACCAGGAGCACTGAGAGCAAGAGAAGATTAATGTCCTAGCTCAAGTTGTGAGGCAGAGAACAAATTCAACCTTCTTCCACACTAGGGGGGCAATCTGCTTTATTCAGTCCACAATGGGGCAGGCAATCTGCTTTATTCAGTCCACCAACTCATATATTAATGTCATCCGGAAACACGCTTACATACATCCCCAGAAATAATGTTTAACCAGATAACTGGGCACTTTGTGGCCCAGTCAAGTTAACACATGAGATCAGCCATAGCACTCATGGCCTGCATATATTGATAGTTTCTTTGTCTTGCTGATTATTATTACATGCTATAGATATACCACATTTTGTTCATCCATTCACCTGGTATTGCACATTATTCCAGTTTTGGACTGTTTTAAATAAAGCTGCATGAACATTCCTGTATAAGTCTTTTTTAGGAAAACGTATTTTTATTTCTTTTTTTGTAAAAAGGTATTTTCTATTAGGAGAATTTTGGATCATGTAGTATATATTTTTATCTTTATAAGGTATTGCCAAACTTTTTTCAAATGTGTGTGCCATATTGTACTTCCGCCAGCAATGTTCAATAAATACTTCTTAAATTATTTCTTAATTAATTATTTTGTTGACAGAGAGGAAAGAAATCAGAGGACTTCAAATTTCCACAAAATAATTCCACAACAAATTTGTCTGTGAGGAATTGTTTCTTTCTTCTTAACAGAGTAACAACGAGGGTCATTGTACGAATCAAATTGATCACAAAGCTGCTTTCAGAAATTGAAGTCCTTAGATTTATGACTATTGTAAAAGTATATTTTGGCACAATACTATATACATAGAGTTTAAAATATCATAAATCTGATGAAAAAGATTTAAAGTAAGCAATATAGGTACTATGTTATTAAGCAAGAAAAGTTGCTTATAGTCCAACCACAAATAACAGATTTTGGATATATATTGCTTCCCTTTCCTGTAATATGCTAATAGGATCTTAACCTATATTACAGAAAAGTATGTAGCCTTGCCATAGGAGCAAGTTTTATCACTGTCTTATTTCGTTTGGGCTGCTATAACAAAATACCACAGACTACATAGCTTATAAACAACAGAAATTAGGTGGGTGAGAGAATCATAGACTCCAGAATCATAGACTTCTCACTGTATACTCACATGGCACACTGGTCAAGGGAACTCTTAAGGGTCTTTTATAAGAGCACTAATCCCAAACATGGGGGTTCCGCCCTCACGACCTAATCACTTTCCGAGGCCCCATCTCCTAATACCATCACTTTTGGGGGTTAGTATTTCAATATACAAATTTTCTGGGAACACAAACATTCAGAAAATATCAACCTCACATTGCAGTTGTGTTTACACTGTCCATGAAAAGCAAAAGATAGAGAATAATTACAGGATTGCAAGCAATGCTGACTAAAATTCCAAAGTCTGTCTCCACAGCATCCTGGCATAGACCCAATGAGGCAGAAAACCTTCAGAAAATGAATCGTATTCCTCTTTGCACCTTCCGTGTCCAAAAGCTCTGCAGGGATCCTTAGATATTCAACAGATGTGTGGAAAATGGGACTAAAATGATCTTTATGTCCTGCAGGTCATCATGGGCTCAGAGCATATTGATATGCAATTATTAATGTTTCTATAACACTTCACAGGCCCCCAAAGATGTTGTTATTTATGGTCTGACTTGATTGAAAGATTGTTCAGTGAAGTCTATGAAACGGGACCACTTATTTATCTGTTTCCAGTGGAAGACCTGAGGTTTAGGGGGTTAACTGGCTTTCACCAGGCCATACTGATGACATCACTGCAATGAAGACCCTTATCTTCTACCCCCCAACTCTGGTGCTCCGTGAGTGACTGTTATGCTGCCAATGAATTTCGTACTTTCAAGAACATTTCTATTTTAGCTCAAGAGTAGGAGTTTCATGATATAAATTATGTCGCCCTTTTTCATCTCTTCTGTCTTTTCACCTTTATGGAGGTAGCCTGAGGTCCACGGTGGAGGTGTGAATTAAACTTACAACTCCTGATGATAAAATTCCCCAGGCCATGCATGAGACTGTGTTTATACATAATAATCTCATCAGGGGGTTATGAAGTCTAATTAATTACTGTTTCTAAAGCAGCCTGATAGGAAGATGAGAGATTTTACCAAAGTGTACAGTATTGGTGGCAATGTAAGCATGATGCGTACAGAACTAACAAAAATGACATATAGCCAGTGAGACAGAGAGAGTCAGTGGGAGGGCTTAATTAGTGAAGCCCCTGCATAGTCCTGAGATTCCTGGGAGCCATAGATTCAAAACCAAGCAGATAAAACTGTCTCTTCATCCGCTAGCTGTAGCCAGATGACTGGACCACAATCATGAGTAGCCTTAGTGGTAGCTTAGATTTGACCTTGGAGGTAGACTGTGTATATCTTTCATTTTGAAGGATTGTGCTTATAGAAGACAGATCAATAGAGTGATAGTTCCCTGGTCACCTTCATTTGTAAGACCATACATGTAGCTGTTGTTTACATTTTAATAGAAATTTGCACTCCCTTGGAAAGAAGATTTAAAATACTATTTGGAATTGTGGTTAAGCCAAAGGTTGAGGTCTATGGACCAAAAAAAGGGGGTACACACTAGGTCGGTGACCAAAAGTAACCTTGAAGGGTGACCTGATCATAAATTCCAAACTGGGCAGGTCTTGGTGGGTAGTTCAGAATCATAGACCTATAACTTCTTTAGTAAAAGATTTTAAGCCAGCCTTGTTCATTGTTCTTGTGCATCAAAGTTAACACACCTTGAAATGCTCAAAGTAATCTTCTTTTCCAGACCCCCCAAAAGCAGAACCACCCTCAAGCAAGCACATAATCCTGTTAACTATCTTGTACCTTTCTATAATCTTCCTTACATTCCTGCCTTAATTCCCAATGTGTAAAAGAAACTGCAAAACTATCACTCTCCAGAGCATTTGAGATCTTGCTTCCTAGCATGTTATCAGTTTGGCTCAAATAAACTCATAAGAATTCTCTACAGGTTTGGACGTTCTTACCTTGACAGGCCATATTTGGGTTCCAATTTCTTCTACTTGCTAGTTGGACTAACATAACATTGTGAGCTCTCACTTTTGCCATCTCAAAAGTGGTTTGTTGCCAGTGAGAGATGTAAACAAGTGCTTAGTAGAGTATCTACTAAGTAGAGTAAATACTAAGTACTCTACTTAGTAGACACTCTAGTAAATACTAAGTACTCTACTTAGTAGACACTCTACTAAGTACTCATTTACATCTCTCATTGGCAACAAACCAATGTTTGTGAACATTGTTGTGAACACTCCACAAATGAGAACTTTAATCACTCAGAACAAAGAAGTGACACAGTGCCTCCTAACACCTTGATTTAGGAAATGAGGAGCCCCCGAGAGGGAAGCTTATTTAATGGAGGCAGAGACAGACCTCAAAACTAGGCGAGCATAATTCTCAATCCATGCTTTACTTCTCAAACTATAAAAACATTATGATATCTTGAGAAAAAGCGAGTTCCCTATCACTATAAGATTTCACAAAGAGCTTAAATTATTTTATTTACTTATTTTTGAGAACCAGCTTTGATATGTACCTGGGGATGGAGACAGAGAGATCAAGTTTCAAAACTCACCTTGCGCACTCACTGTGTAATCTTGGGCTATGTCAGAGCCTGAGTTTCCTCTTCTGTGAGAACTGCGATCATCTATTGTTATGGACTGAATGTGTTTATCCCCCAAATTCATATGGCAAAGCCCTTACGCACAATGTGATGACATTGGAAGGTTGGCCTTTGGGAAGCGATTAGGATTAGATGATGAGGCCATGAGGGTGAGGCCCTCATGATGGGATTAGTGCCCTTATAAGGAGAGGAAGAGACTAGAACTTGCTTTCCCTATGAGAGGAGAAAAGGAAGAAAGCAGCCATTTGGAAGCCAAGAAGAAGGTTTTCACCAGAACCTGACCATGCTGGCAGCCTGATCTCAGACGTCCAGCCTCTGAAACTGTACAAAATGAGTTTCTGTTATTTAAGCCAACTAGTATATGGTATTTCGTTATAGCAGCCTGAGCTAAAATAGATCCATATCGATATATACACATATATATATCTACCTACATATCTACATATAGATATACAGGTATTGATCTAGATATATAATAATATCATTTTGAGACTCAAATACATAACCTCGTGCTGAGACGAAGGGGATGTTCTCATCTCCTCTTTTCTTTTCTCGAAAAGCCAGTCATTTAGCTCTAGTTCCTTTTTGGCCAAATGACCTTTTCGGTTCTTGGAGAACAGACTTGGATGTTTGACAATCATTCCAGAAGTGAAGGTGTTTGGGGATAAGGAGAGAAATCTCCAGATGAAAAGTATATGTGTACGTGCATTTCCATTATTATTATTATTATTTACCTGTACTCAGAGCAACT
>NW_006440132.1:2676295-2682094 GCF_000325575.1 Pteropus alecto
GCAGGAGCTGGTGTGCCCTCTCATTCACCACACATTGCTTTTATTCCCCGGAACAAAACTGTAAGAAATTGCAGCTTTCTCTATTGGGCAAGTTGAAACAGCAGGAGGGGTTAATGTGTTTCATAGCAAATTCTGATTGTAAAATGTGCTTAGCAACTTATGAATATGGATATGATTTCTGCAAACAAAAGGCCGTACAGCTCCCAATTGGGGGAGACGATATTTAAGAATGCAATGCCATGGCAAGACCTAAGGCGAAGAAAGAAGTTCAAGCAGCAAGGAGTTCGAAGAGTCCAAGAGGAAGGGAAAATAGATGAAGATCAAGAAGGCAGGAAACAGAGGCTGCCCTGATGCCATAAAGAGACTGGCCGAAGGGAGGGCAAGGGTAAACCAAGGGGGATCGGAGGGGCTGAGAAAGGTAAAGTGGGAGCCCAAAGCAGTTAGGAAAGAGGAGAAGGAAGAAATAGGTCAAGGCCACCTTGAAGTATTAATGTCTTCAGAGAGAATGGGGGGTGCGGAGAATCTTCATAAAGGATTGAGAAAAAAAGTTGTGAAAATCTTTCCTGTGGCATTTAAACTAATACATATGCATGACTCTTATGGGCTGTATGGTATGTGGTATATGGAAACACAGCTATTTTTGGTATATTCAATTAGAGAATGCTCAGTAGAATCTAGTCAGGCCTCCTATAGGACTGACTGCTTTCATGACCAAAGTTGGAGAATTTCTCTAGTGCTTAAAAGCTTGAGTTAGGTTCTAAGACTAGATACTTGGACTGATCATTATTTATTAACAGAATTTTCTACATGTTTGATTGGCTTATTCAGATACTAAGATAGCATAGGGATAGTGAAAAAGGAAAGAAGGCTGACGTTTCACGAGGGCCTATTATGGCCAGGCCCTTCACACGACGATCGAATTCATGTTTCCCAAAGAAGGTCGTGTCTTCGTCTCATTTGATCTTTTAAAAATTAATTAATTAATTATTTTATGGTGACATTGGTTAATGAAAACCAGTAAGTTTCAGCTGTACATTTTAACAGTAAGGATATATATATATATTTCCATTGTATGTTCGCCTCCCATAGTTAGATTTCTTTCTGTCGCCACATATTTGACCCCTTTTATCCTATTTTCCTCCTCGCCTCCCTCCCCTCTACCCTCTGGTAACCACTAGTCTATTGTCCATGTCCATGAGTCTCTGTTTGTCCTGTTCGTTTGTTGCTTTTAAGTTGATTTTTTACCCAAAAGGAGAGAGGCATGATTCTGTAGCACAAGTCATGTTATTTTTAACTTATTTGTATCCATTCAGATGATGGAACCCTAAATCATTTCTTTCCATTGTTGATTCATGTTGATTATATGGAAGTGATTTCATCTGAAGCTCCGGGGATGGAGAACGTTTCATCAGAGCATCATATACGTCTGTCTACAACCATCTTTAGTTAGTTCAGAGATGGATAAAGGACCAAATTCTCTACTCACAGAATAAATACATGGAACAATAATCAAAACCTCAGAATAAATAGGGACCCAGTTTTGATGACTATATTGGATCTTTTGAATATAGTCTTTCCCAGAGACTTGTTAGTTAAAAAAGCAAATACATATTCTCTCTCTCTCAATCTCGTCTCTTTACTTCTCTTCCTTCCTCTCTCCCTCCCTCTCTCTCTCTCTCCATTTTGAATTGGGCTCCATCACTTATAATCAAGAGCTTTGACTACTATAGATCCTATGACCAATATTTTTGAAAGACATTGAATCTTACATATTTTTTTCTGAAGATTCATAATACACATTGCCATGTAAAGGTCTTATAAGGTTCTACCTTAAATAAATCTGTTTAATTTTGTTTAATCCCCAAATTCCCAAACACATTTGACCATGCCAGTGGTTTTTTTTCCAGAATACCTACTTATATGCTTTGTGATTAACATTTTACAGCACACCCTTAAGGATCTGCTAATCTAAATGAATCTTCATAAGGATCTTATGGGGAAAGTAATATTATTTTTTTATAAGTAAACTGAGACTAAGGAGGTGACTTACATCAGTGCTCCCCAACCTTTTTGCCACCAGGTACTGAGCTCCTATGAGAATCTAATACCTGATGATCTGAGGTGGAGCTGAGGTGGTGATGCTAGCGCTGGGGAGAGACTGTAAATATAGGTGAAGCTTCACTTGCTCACCCGCCACTCACCTCCTGCTGTGCAGCCTGCTGCCTAACAGGCCACGGACTGGTACTGATTCACGGCGCAGGGATTGGGGACCACTGACTTATATGATCTAGATCTCAGAGTAAATAACAAAGTCGAGAGATGAGATAGGACTCCAGGTCTTTCAATTCGGAAGAACTTGGTTCACCTTCTTGATTCTCAAGAGAACCCAGGAAAACAGCTAAGAAATCAGAGCCCAAGCTTCATCTATTTATAGCTTCCAGTAATTAATCAAATGGTATTTACCAAGGTTTATGTGGAACCACCACCTAATATTCAATTCCTACTGAAGCTAAACCCTCTGAACTCACTCAAGGTCCCCTTTCACTTAGTATTCATCAGATGAGTGTTGTCAACTTCTGTCCAAGACCTGACACCTGCCTTCTGAAAGCTTAAGCTCTAGCTTTTTCAACATCACTCGGCAAGCAGGTAAAAAAGTTGTGATTTAAATTCAGATCTCTAAAAAGAACATGTGCACTTTTAACAACTCTGGTCTATTTCCTCCTTGCAGGTAAGATAAGAAATATACAGCTATAACTTCTGTCCAATGAAGCATGTGGGATGTTCATGGAGAATGGGTAAAAGATATGCAAAGGAAGAATGCAGGGCTTTTAAAAAATAGAATTGTACTAAATACGGGTATATCCTATGTCCAAATAAAGAGTATACAGAAACAAATGCAGATACTTGAATAGGGTTGACAAATTGCTATCACAAGCCCATGAATGAGTTGCTTTAATAATGGTCTAAAATGATTTGTAATGATCTTATAGATTTAGTGAAGCTGTACCTTCCTTGGGGGTTAAGTCCCATAGTCAGTGCTCAAGGCAAAAAAAAAAAAAAGTGAATGGTCTAAATTACCCTTGAAAACTCCTCAAATAATAACAATTACAACCATACATATATAGTACTTACTCTGTACAAAATACTTTATATAAAAGGGCATTCAATCCTCAGAATAATCCTATGAGGAAATCCAATTATCATCCCCATTTATAGGTAAGAAAACTGTTACAGAGAGATTGAGTCATTTGCCTGATGTCCTTTGTTATTAAGTGGCAGTTCTGGGAGTTGAAACTAACCAGCTCAACCCCAGAAAGTGTGTTCTTAACCACTATGCTCTACTGCCTGTTATCCATAAAACACAATGTCATTTCTTATCATCAGTGGCTGACTTGGTTTAAGGGCCATGGTGTATAATCGTTATTTTTAAACACCAGAAGCACACTCGTCACGGCAAGATTCGCACACCAAGATGTGAGAACAGCTGATACGCTCTGAGGCATGCACGTATCAAATGGACCGTTGATAAAATTTCCCAAATGAAATTTATTTTTATATTCTTACTCTCTCCCTGCCCCTCGTCTGTCCCTCCGTCTCTGACCCTCTGTCTGTCTGTCTCTGTTTCTCTCACTCTCTCGTCTTGCTTCCTCATAAAGTTGGCATTCGAGAAAGTTTAATGTGTTTAGTTTTACACTTGTTTTTGTGGAAAAGGCCCATCAACTTCTATAGAGATGACACCATCACTGGAAGTCCCTCCAAGTAGAAGGTGTTTAGGATGCAACTCCACTCTCTTTTGTAAATTATTCTCCTCTAACTGGAAACAAATAATAAATTAATTCCAAAATTCTTCATAAGACATTCCATTTTCCCTTCAGTTTAAACACCCTGGCTTTATCTATAAATATGCTTAGCTTCCCCACAGAAACACTCGAGCTCCTGACCCGCTCACTCCAAAATGTAAATTAGTGAAGTCTGAATTAGTGAGTTACCTTTACTCAGATCTCCTGAATCAATTCTTCAAATACCTGCAGCACATTTTCTGCTGAGGTGGGTGCAGCGGAGATAAAATGAATCCACACAACAGTCCTTGCCCTTAGGAGAGGCAAGATTTGCAAACATGGATTAATTAGTGAATAACAAAATATACTTTACGATACTGAATTTGGCATGCATAATGCAGATAATTTGTCAGAAAAGGAGGGAATTGTCAACTCAGTTTTGTAGGAAAGTCTCTGTAGAGAAGGCAAAGTAGAGACCAACTTTTTTTGAATGTCCACAATGATAACAGTAGCGATAATGAATTTTACTGAGCACCTATGTAATCTAGACTCTCTGCCAGCTGCTTTATATACATGATCCCTGATAGTCATAATGCTTCTGTCATTTTGATGTTTAATCTCATTTTGCAGGTGAGTAAACTGAGCCTAAATATGTTTAAGGAAATTAACCACGTGTCACTGCTGCGTTGCAAACCCAAACAATGCCTCTCACCTCTGCCTTCTTTCGCTCCTGGTGTTCAGTCAGCCCATGCTGTTTCAAAAGATGGTGCTTTATTTGTATTGCCCTTAGCATATGCATTATCTCATTTGTTTCTTCTTTGTATCTTTGATGTGGATAGAAAAAGTAATATTACCTACATTTCGTAGAGGAAGGATGACAATGTAAAAGGACAGGGGTACTGCCCAGATTCATGTTTATTCATTCAGAAATATTTCGCCACATGTCCTATGTGGGAAGCTAGGACTATGTGGTCCTAGCAAACATACGATTCCTGCACTCCTAGAGCTCAGAATCTTATGAGCCACTAACTATTTAACTATGTCATCACAGATTTAATGGCAAGCTGGGATAACAGTGATACAGGAGAAGTTAAAGTGTCATGGGCATGTATAATGCAGGACTAAGCCATTCTGAGAAACTGAGGAAGACGCTCCTGGTGGAAGGACCAGTGAGCTGGTACCTGCAGGAGGAATATAGAGTTAACTCGCTGGAAGTGGGGCAAAGTAAGTAGAGAAGGAGGGGCTTGCTTGAGATATTCCAGGAACAGACTAAAGCAGAGGGAACAAGTTCCCCAGACAGAAGGTCAGTATTTTCGGTGCTCGGAGGGCAAGGCAAGAATGCAGAGGCTGAACAGACAGACAGAGCACGATCATACCGAGTCCTATGAGCTGTGTTAATGCATTTGTTTTTTACCATAGAGAAGTGGGACGGACGATCTTGAGGAGTTTTAAGCAGAGGAATGACTTTTGCATTTTAAAAAGGCCCCTCTGGCTGCAGAGTGAGAAAACACATATTAAATGAGAGTTGGAGTGGAGACGGGGAGGCTGGGAAGGGGGCTCTTCCAGAAGGGGGAGTTGGGAGGACTGAGGGGAGGGGATAGTGGCCTGAACTACCAGGTTGTGTCAAAGGGATTAAAGAGAAGTTGGTAGATTTCAGACATAAAATTAACATAACTCGGAGACTGATTGATTTGGGGATGGAGGAGAGGCTAAAGAAATGCAGAACCAGTCACCTGGGATCCACGTTTACGGCTGCACACAACGTGACAAGGACTGCCGGAGCCAAGGACTTGTTCTTAATTTAGATCTTCACTATATCTGGGCAATGAGCAGTGAGCATCGGGACTAGAGATACAGAAAATGGTTAGGAAATGAGGCCACTTCTCAAGTTCTGCAGTGATATTTTGGATGCTGGACTTGTGGGAATCTGTTGGGGAGGAGTGTGTGTGTGTGTGTGTGTGTGTGTGTGTGTGTGTGAGAGAGAGAGAGAGAGAGAGAGAGAGACAGAGAATGTTAACTT
>NW_006440132.1:2682108-2727729 GCF_000325575.1 Pteropus alecto
TGAGGTGTGTGTGTGTGTGTGTGTGTGTGTGTGTGTGTGTGTGAGAGAGAGAGAGAGAGAGAGAGAGAGAGAGAGAGAGAGAGAGAGAGAGAGACAGAGACAGAGAATGTTAACTTTTCTTTCCTGCCCCAGTTTCTATGAGCTGCTCTGTCTTTTGTGTTCTTTGCCAAAAGGAAAGAAAACAGATTGTTCTTGCTCAGAGCATTCAGCTGACTCAACTGGTGCCAAACCAAAAAAAGCCCTAAGAACATAATAATAATTGCTCATGTGTACACAGAACTTTACAGTTTACAAAGGGCTCCACATTATACTCATAAAACTGTAAAACCTGTGAGGCAAGCATCTTACGATTAATTTTACTTCAATCTGAAAGACAAAAAATGTTCTGAGAGGTTACTTGACAGGCTTAGGCTTACAGCATGTTTGTCTCAATCAGATCTTTCCACTGGTTACACCAGGCTTGAGCTCACCATGAGGAGGCCACGTATGATATGAAGGACTGTGTATACCCCTTCCCATCCACAAAGCCCTTTCTCACCGGGCACTCACTTTCATCATCACAACAGACTCAAGTTAGCATCCTCATTTCACATGAGAAAACAGAGCATCACAGGTGCCCAAGGTCAAACCGCCAGCAAGTGGTAGAGTTTGAAACTAAACCCAGTTCTTCTTCTCCTGGCCTTTGCTACTTCCCAGGACTACTGTTAAGTGAAGGCACGTGGGATCTCAGGCTCAGAGAGAGGAGAAGATTTACATAATTCAGCTATGATGGGTGTTGAGGATGCTCTCACTTACAAATCTCGAGTCCAGGTTAAAGCTCTCAACTGAACGAGGCCTGGTCTGCAGCCGTGAGGTGTGGTTAGGTTAAGAGCAGCTGTCATTGCAATCTCCTAATTGGAAATAATTGGGATTCTGTCTCAAACCACAGAGCCGTGATTTAGCCAACTCAGCCTCAACCAGGAAGCATCTGTTACCATCTCTAATGGCAACTGTTCAATCCCCACTCCAGCACACCATTCCTCCCTGCCAACTGGCGGGCACTTACCACTCAGAGCCTGCAGGCTTCTCGATCTATCCCTGAAGCCTCAGGAGGACTCAAGTTAGGGCAACTTCTCAGATTAGGATAAGGCAAAGAGGCGGAGAAGGAGAGAGGCACAGCACGCTGCTAAAGACTCTCTTTTGGGTAAAGGGAACTAGCTGAGGATGTGCCGTGCACTGTCCTGTGAGATTCATACATGCAAGCTTTATTTCCCAGAGAAGCAGGGGATAACGCCATTTGGTGGAGGAAGAATAGACTCAGAGAGGTTATACTGCTTGTGCAAGGTCACACAGCTAGTGAAGGATGGAACTAGGATTATATCTCCTGTCTCTGGTGCTAAGTCCATGCTCTTCTCACATTTACACTCTTCTTTATATTTTATCATCTCTGTTGTTTTCGGACTCTATTGAGAACATTCCCATCTCTCTCTCAAGGCAAAGATCAAGAACCACCAGCTCTTTAAAGCTCTCTCTCTCTCCCAGAACTAAGAAAGCCAGGAGAAGACCTTGGAAGAGAAATCCAGTGTCTGAGCAGCAGATATTCGTTTGTTTTTATATCACCTTGCTTTGTGGATGCTAGAAACAGACTTCTGTTTATTATGTTAATGAATCCTCTGTGATTCTCCATTGCTTATGTATAATTAAGATGGCCTTTTAAAAAATACCTCCTCTTAGAGTTCAGGAAAACTAAAGTGTTTGTTTGGATTGGTAATAACTAATAACAAAATATGGCAAATGCTTCCAAAAGAACTGCAAGAAATGAGCTGCCTGATGGCTCAAGAAAGATACTGAAAGATAACCCAAAGCACTGGAGGAGGTATGTGGGATTCAAGATAAGGGAAGCAGTTGTCCTAATTTCTTCCAGTCAACCTATTATGAGGTACCCTGATGCCACATTTTGGGAAGAACGTTGACAATTGGATCACGTCCAAACAAGAGTTCCTAGATGACAAAAGGGTTGGAATGATCCCATACAGGGCTTGTTAAAATGAATAAATTGGGGCTCATTTTCCTCATTTTAAAAATGAACAGATTCAACGCAATTCATGTTTCTCAGTTTTACTCCTTTATTTGTTAGTTATTTGTTTGTTCGTTTAATGAGCCTGAGATGGAGTAATGGATCATGGATCACTCTGAGGATCTATGTATCAGATAACGTATCGATTGCCTGCCATGTGTCTGATGCAACTGTTTAGATGACATCAATCGACATGGGCCCTGGTTTCACGGAGCTTACATTCTAGTTGTGTGGGATGACATAAGCAAGTAAAACAAGATATGGAAATTTTCAGAATGTGATAGGGGATATCAAGAAAACAAAACAGGATAATGAGGGTAACGTGGGGAACAATGATCAAGAAAGTTAATCACTCAGTGGCAAGAAGGTGATTCTGAAGATCCGAAAGACTGGAAGAAACCGGACCAGCACACATCTGGGGCAGGATGTTCCAGGCAGAGGCAACAGCTGGTGCAAATTTCCTCAAGCAGGAATCCATTTGACAAGTTCTAGGAACAGAAAGCTGGGATAGATGTGCCTCAGGGAGTAAGGGGGAGAGTGGTAAGAGATGAGATCTGAGAATAAGCAGGAGTCAGACCATGTAGGACTTGGTAATGAGAATGAATTTTATTCCAAGTGCCATGGGAGGAAGACTTTGGACGGTTTTCTTTAATGGGGTGACATGATCTTTGCGTGTGTTACATGCCATGGAGTCGGCTCCGGCTCCTGGCGACCCTATGAATGAGTGACGTCCACAATGTCCCGCCCTCAACAGCCCTGCTCAGCTCCTGTAGACTCAGGCCTATGGCTGCTTTTCAGGAGTCAGTCCATCTCGTATTTGGTCTTCCCCTTTTCCTGCTGCCTCCTCTTTTCCCCAGCACTACTGTCTTTTCCAAAGGACCCTGCCTTCTCACCCAGGAAGTGCCTGAAGTAGGACAGCTCCAGTTTTGTCATTTTTGCCTCCAGTGAGGTCTCAGGCTTAATTTGCTCTAGGACCCACTGTTCATCTTTCTGGTGGTCCAGGGTCTCTCCAGAGCTCTCCTCCAACATGTATTTCAAATGAATCACGTTTTTTTTTTTTTTTTTCCTCCTATCAGCTTGCTTCACTGTCCAACTTTCGCATCCATAATAATAACTGGGAATATGAGGGTGTGGATGATCTTAGCCTTGGTCTCTGATGACACATCTTTTCTCTTAATGATCTTCCCTAATTCTTCCATTGCTGCCCTTCCAAGTTTCAGTGTTCTTTTGATCTTTATGATCAAGATGTCAAAGACGTGACCTCTATGTAATGAGAAATATAGACCCTATCCATAATATAATATGCATAATCTCAAAATTGACTATTGATTTACAGGCTCCCAGCTCTTCCTAAATCCCATTTATGTCCCTTCTCAATTTCATACAATTCTAAGGCTCCTTCTCGTTCTTACGCAAGCACATTTGAGGGAATTAGGATTGTTTAGCTGAATGGCAATAATTAACAACAATCTTTAATACTGCAAAGAATGCTGAGCAAAATAGAGTTTGAATTTATCAAATGGGATGTGGCAGTTTGAACTGCAGGCTCCGGTTGCTCACCTCTCCTGCTTGCTCCACTCCCCCGCCCCACCCCTACCTCTTACAGCATTATTGTGTTGAGAGTTTACTGTTGGGTGGGAAGACAAAAGTCCTAATAAGAACGAATGTTTGTAAGTGACAGTTAGGGAGGAGATATCTCCTTTTATTCAAGTCCTAAGTTTCTTACCATCCCTTCCATGAAACATTTGCAAATGCTCTTTTACTATTTATTTTCAAAGATATTTTATTTCTTCAATTTTGATTACACTCCTAAAGTTTGTATCCCTGCCAGATTTATATTTAGATGGGGCCTTGCCTCTCCCGCTAGTCCAAACACAGCTCAAGAGTAGGGACTATATTTTCTTATCTAACGTGTTCAACATAGTTCTGTGTGCTATGTACTGAATTACTCCCACTCCTCTCTCCTGAAAATTCACATATTGAAGTCCTAACCCACGGAGCCTCAGAATGTGGTTGTAATTGGAGATAGGGCTTTTAAAGAAGGTAATTAAAGTGAAATTAGGTCATGTGGTTAGCCCTAATGCAATACAACCCATATCTTTAGAAGAGGAGGAGATTAGGAAGCGAACATGAGTGTACCTAGGGGAAAAATCACGTGATGACACAGGAGAGGGTGGCCATCTGCAACCCGAGGAAAGAGGCCTCAGAACAACCAAAGCCTGATGACACCTTGATCTTGGATTTCTAGCTTTCACAACTGTGAGAAAATCAACTTGTTATTTCGGCCACCGAGTCTGTGGTTATTTTAGTTATAGCAGCCCTAGCAACTAACGTGGCCTGCCATAGTACATACAATTTTTCTGCCTCCCCTGCTAAATTGTGAGTGCCTCAAGGCCAGCTGCTGTTAAACTTCATGCCCAAGGTTTCCAGAACTATCCCAAGTTCACTCCATACTAGTAAAGAGGCTGACTCTTCCCTGTTCTGATTTGGAAAAATCACAAAGAGATGGTCATGAGTGTAAGATTCAAGGTAATAGGACTAAGGGTTAAGGAAGCACTGACAATAGCTACCAGGAGAAGCTTGAGTCCATTCAAGGGATCGAGTGATTATGAAACAGCACCAAGATTCACCAATGCTAAAATATGTGTGCTTGAAAGAGACTGCCTGGTCCCCAATATGGCAGGTGGGGACAGTCTGCCCCTCTCTTCACAATAAGCCTGTCACTCTCTAGTCACTTCCTAGCTTTCTCCAAAGGCAGAAAGTATTATTCACCTGATTGGTCAAGTCTGAGTCACTAATTGAGCTGCAATTAATAGTAGACAGGCTTACTGTGCCTTAAAAAGCAAGTACCAGATATTAGCATCTTTCTTGCATGCCCTTCAAGAGGCAGAAAGCACAAGCTAAACCAGTGTCCACACTGGGAACTAGCTATGTCTTCCCCCGCAGGCAGGCTTGAGTGTGCTAGCTCAAGTTAGATTTAAGGAGAAGGAAGATGTCAACTCAAGCTTTGAAGCTAGGCATCACCTCCAACTCAGCTTTTCACCAGAGAGCTGCACACAGTGTTATTAGAGACTGGAATACGTATTCATATAAAGTAGGAAATTTGATTCTCATGTGGTCACTTCTCCTTTTTTATCTTCGAAGCACAGTGGGTGGGGTAGGGACAAGTTTCAGGTCCCTGTCGATATAAACCCTCTCTTTAGCTACCCTATCACCTCACAGCCCCAAAGCCTCCCACCAACGCCCCGGCTCCGTGATGTTTGCACAGAGACAGTTGGGCTCCGCGTCTGTGGGTGGTTTAAGATCCTGTGAATTACGCAGATCCTGGCTCTTATATCATCAATTATTCTGGTCCTTCATGTGGGCCTGCGTGGGTGGCAGCGTGTGATTTCTGATTCTCACCCTGCAGGGACTCTTAGCAGCCTGACCTTCTGAGTTACTTCTTCACTGACTCGCTTTTCTTAATCCTTAATGCCTCCTCTCCCCCGACTCTTCCCTCCTTGACACCCATTTTGACTAGCACGCTGATTCATAACTTGCACAGCTATATTCTCAGGTCCCCCTTCTCCCTCTCAAGTGTGAAGTTCATCGCCTAAAAAACAAATCAAGTGTGACTTTTCTCCCTTTAGTTTCCTAATCATTTTAAAGCACTGATTTATTTCCCAAAATAATAAGGACAGTGCACTCTTCTAAAAGGGTAATGAAAAAAGGAAAACTTTCCTTGCTTTGAGCATTGAGTTTACTTTCACTTTTAAAATAAATAATAAAAAAAATGTATACATATATACCCACACATATATGGCATAAAGAATAGTGTTCATAATAAAAAATTTAGTTACTAGAGATAAAACAAAAGAAAATAAAATATATAAATGTATAGATGGATATAGATGCAATTTTATTTCACAGTCTACTGGCAGAAATAGCCTCCTGAGGTCAGCTGCTCTGAAGCATTCTGTTCCCATTCTAATAAAGATCCAGTGGCATTTATGCAGGATGTGCTGCCAGGTAATTCTGCTGCTGCCGCTTCATTTCTACAGTTCCCCGAAGCCAGAATAATGTCAACTTCTCTAAAAACAGAAACCTGGGAAGAGCAGGGCCGCTATATACCCCTCCTCCCAAATTCACGGAAGAAATAGCCACCAAAACCACAGGGTGGCGCGGGTCCTAGGAAATGCACTGGGTCCCCTTCTCCTGTATGTTTGGGGGAATCACTCAGCCTGGCCAGTATTGTGGCACGTGGTCTGGTCCATGCTTTACTTCCCTCACCAAAACAGGTCTTTGCCAACTCATGAGATTGAACATCTGCATCTATGTTTAATTATAATTGTCATCCTTTCTTTACCTCTAAGTTTCTCAGTTGAAATATGCAAATATCAACTAATAATAAAATATTGCTTTAAAATAGTGTTTCTCTCCCAAGGCCCCCTAAGGCCATCACACAATGCGATCTATATTTAGAACTTGGCCACCTACAAGGCCACCTTCTTGGCTAAAGAACTCCAGTAGCATTTTAATTTACACATATTTGTGACTTTTGTAGATATCTTAAGGTTATTGATTTTTAATATAATTCCATTTGATTAGAGGCTATACTCTGTAAGATATCTATCTCTTGAAACTTACTGAGACCTATTTAATAATCCAGCATATGGTCCATCTTGATAAACATTCAGTGTACACTAGAAAAATTTGCATGCTCTGTAGTTTCTGATTGTAATGTGGTATAATTGTCATTTACGTCAAAATGGTCGATAGTGTTATTCAGAGCTATATCCGAACTGATTTTTTTGCTCAGTTATCTACCAATTATTGAAGAGAAGTGTTAAAACCTTCAATTATGATTGTGGCTACATCTCTCCTTCTAAAAAGCTATTTTGGAGCTCTGTAATCGGGCACATGTACATTTATCATTACTATGTCTTCCTAATGAGTTGACCCGTTTTCAGTATCAACTGTTGCTCTTTATCTCTGGCTATCCACCTCACTTTTGAATAGACACCACCTTATTAATAATTGTTTCAGGTAAGGGTCAGCAATGGATGATGCTAAAACCAGTAGGTGAAAGTTTGATGAGAAACAATACTTACATTGATCTCAAAGAATATCCCAATAAGATACTTATTAATGACAAATAGAAGAATAGTAACTTTATAGGAGAAACCTGGCAGAAACCACTGTAATCACATGATCAAAGTTAATCACCAGAAATCAGACAAATAGACATCATTTTCTTCCTGATATCTTGCACGACAAAGGGCACAATATGACTCCCAAGACATTCCTGCCAAAAACACATAACCTGAGCCTGGTCAAGAGGAAACATCAGATGGGCCCAGTTCGAGGAACATTCTAACAAAGAAGGCCCATGATTTTCTAAAACCTCAGGGGCATGAAGAACAGAGGCCGAAGAACCATTACACGTTAAAGGTAAGTAAAGGAACATAACTCAGTGCTACATTTAATCCTGGATTAAATTCTGAACTTGAAGAAAAGTTATTTTGCTCTGCAAAAGGCCTTAGTAGGACATTTAGGAGAAATTAAATGGGATCTGTAGATAATAATATGGTAATGATGTTAATTTTCTGATTTTGATCATTTTATTCATACTTCTGTGAGAGAATATCCTGGTTTGTGGGGCGGGGAACAAACAATGAAATACTTAAGTATAAAAGAGAATTATGTATGCGGGGAAAGAAAGATCTGCTGGCTTGGAGGTGTGTGCACAGATCTTCACACAGATAAAGAGAGAAAGGGAGAGGGAGAGGAGAAGAAAGATATGGAGAGAGAAAGAAATACTGAGAAACGTGGTAAAATATTAGTATTTGGAGAATCTGGGTGCAGAGTAAATAGAGATTCTTTATTTTGCAATTTTTCTGTACATCTGAGATGATTTTAAAATAAAAAAAGTAATCCTGTCTAGAAGTCTATTTTTTTCCATCTGATATTAATATAGTCACTTCAGTTTTCTTAATGTTTGCATGGCATTTTTCTCTATCTTTTAACTTTCAAACTATCCGTGGCTTTATATTTAAAGTACCACACAATTGCCTCGTGCCTTGCTTTTTTATTTAGTTTGAACAACTTCAGCCTTTAATTGTAATGTTGAGTTCATTTAGATTTAATATTATTATTCATATAGTTGGATTTAGGTCTACAGTTTTTTTTATTACTTTGCTATTTGTCCTTTCCTGCCTTCCTTTGGGTTAATCAAATATTTTCTAGCGTCTAATCTTAATTCCTTCACTGGGTTTTCAGCTCTACCTCTTTACTACTTTTCTTTTTTTAAATGGTTGCCTTAGGGATTCCAATATTCACCCTTAAGTTATTATAGTCTACTTAGACTTAATGCCACTATTTCCAAAAGTAAAGAAACCTATTGACAGTAGAGCTCTATTTACCATCCTTTTTTAATGATATCACCTAACTTACATGCAAAATATATGTAGTATAATAATTTTTGCTCTAAGTAGTCATATGTATTTTACATATATTTTTAAAAATTTTTTAATTATCTTTTGTGTATTATTAAACTTACCACTCCTGGTATTTGTTATCTCTTTCTGTAGCTTTGTCAGTTTCCTATAGCACGAACTTCCTTTAGCATTTCTTATAATTCCAGTTTTCTGGAGACAACTTATTTCTATTTTTAAAAAGCTAAAAATGTCCTAATTTTCCTTTCATTTTTCAAGGATATTTTTGCTGGCTGTAGACTTTTAGGTTGATAATATTCCACTTCCATCCCACAGCACTGTAAAGATGTCATTTAATTGTCTTCTGTCCTCCACTGATTTTAATGAGAAATCAGCTATTATTTACTATTTACATCTTTGTTTTAATGTATCTAATGTGTCATTTTTTTTAGAGTCATTCAATATTTTCTTTTATTTTTTAGTTGTTTGACCATAATGTTCCAAGATGTCATTTTCTGTATTTTTATCCTTTTGAGGTCTTACTGATATACTTACATCTGTAAGTTTATGTTTTCCACCAAATTTGGGGACAATTAAACCACAATTTCTTCAATTGTTTTTCTGTTCCATTATTTCTTCGCTGTTTCTTAAACTTAAGTTGCATAGATGCTGTAGTGTTTGATATTGTTTTACAAGTCACCAAAGTTTCGCTATTTGTTTTTAGTCTTTTTATTTTCTCTGTGTACTTCATTTTGGATAGTTTCTATTTTTATATCTTCAAGTTCACCGAATCTCTTTTTCTGCTGTCTCCAATCGGCTATTAAACCAAATCCATGGGATTTTTTTTAGAAAAAAATTTGTTTCTAAAATTTATACTTGGTTCTTCTTTATAGTTTCTGTTTATCTGTTGGAGATTCATTTATTATGAGTATACCTTCTATTAAGTCTTTGAATATTTGTAACAGGTGCTTTAAAGTATATGTATATATATATACACACATACTTTACATATGTATGTAAAGCATATGTATATATACACATATACTTTACATACGTATGTAAAGTATATGTGTATATATACATATATGTGTATATATACATATGTGTGTGTATATATATACATATATACATATATATGTGTGTGTGTGTGTGTGTGTATGTGTGTGTGTATATAGTTTTTGCTTATTTCAATAGCTGGGTTATCATCTCGGGTCAATTTCCAGGTTTGGGGTTATCATCTCGGGTCAATTTCCAGGTTTGGGGCCACATTTTCCAGCTTCTTTACGTGATTAGTAATAATAATAATAATAATTAGTATTATTATATACTGGACTTTATGGATGCAACTGTTGATACTCTGGATTTTGGTGTCCTCCTTTAGAGAGTTTAAGTTGTATTTTTTTCCTTTCCAGAAAGGCAATTGATTTATTATAGAAATATTCTGTCTGCAGCATCCCCGTGAATTTGCCACTCAGCATTTGCTTGAGTGTGTTTTGCAATGGTTAGCTCACTATGTCCTTGAAGAAGTCTAGCTCTGCCTATTAAAAATTGTGACAGCTCTATTAAAAAAAATTCCTATGTTTAACAATAATATACTGTATTTGTAATCACCCAAAAGCCACAGAGACAATTCTATCACCTTTTTTAAATGACAGCCAGATTTTTCTGGGAGAGGCTTTCATAGCTTTCATCAGATTCTCGAAGGTCTCAGTATCATTAAGCACTTCATAGAAAGTAGTTACTAGAATCCTCTGTTCTCTGGATCACTTGAGATACTATAAATAGGGCTTAACAAGAAAGACTCAGTCTGGCTTCAATTCCTAGCTCTGCTGCATGACCTTGGACAAATTACTTAACCTTTCTGTGTCTTAGTTTCCTTACTTATAGAATAAAAATAATAATATGAATTATCTATCTATCGGACTGTTGTGATGAGCAAATCAGTGGATACATGCAAAAATAATTAACAGCGTGTGGCATATAGTGTTTGATGTAGATCTGCTGTTATTGCAGAAACAAAACTTTTTTGGAACCACTGTAACATATCAACATAAGTAGATTGCCTATAATCTACCTCACTATGAAAATTTTTCTTTAATTGCTGCTGAGAACAAGCAGATGATCCGTATTTAAGGAGAAATCTGGGGCAATAACTGGGACGGGAGAAAGGTTTCGGGAGGGGGCATATGGGGCAGAAGGAGAAAGTCTCACTGTCACTGGTAAATATGCAAAGATCAGAACAAAGGTTGGCCTCCAGTGGGTCCCAGACCTGGCTGCAGGAGGATCACTTGGGGAGTGTTTAAAAACTTTCCATTTCTGCATCTCATTTCAGACCTGCTAAATTAGAATCACTGGGGTGGACCCCTGGGAATCTCAATTTCTTTGACAGTGAAATCTCAATTCCTTTGAAAGCTCCCTAACTCACCCCTACTCCCCACCCTACCTGCCCTCCAAGATGATTCTGAAACATCCTGGTAGCACAAGTCACAAAGCACTGTTTAGGAAACTGTAGGCAGATTACTTTTGAGAACCATACTGCTATGAATATAAGTGATTCCAAGTAAGGCGGTAATCAGCAGCCCCCTTGTTTTACTGATGGGTACATGGAGAATGAAAAGGAAAGTGGCTTAACTCTATTCACCCTGAAAAAAAAAAAAAAAAACAAACTGGAAAGGTCAGGGCAGAAACATGTCTACTGAATTCACAGCTGGTGCTTCCTCTGACATACTTATCTAATGATTGTTTCAGCTGACTTAGAGACTGGGCCTCTATTATCTGCTTCAGAGGCTATTGTGACAAATGATCCATCTTGATTTTCTCCTTTATGGGAGTCACTATTATCTCAGTTTATCTCTCTTTAAAATCGGTGCAGTTCTGACCTTAAAGAATTAGGATGTTGTGAAGTTTAATTAATGTCAGTGGAGTCCTCAAATGCCTCTAGAGAAAAGGTACTGTATTGATGCAAAATATTACTGTTATTACAATTTATCAGTTGCCAGGCACAGTCACCTGCTGGGCTATGCCGTTATGTCACATTTGAAAGAAAAAGGCAGAAAAGCAAGCACATCAGCTGCTACTTGGAAATCCAGTCTGACCTTAGGCTTCCCCGTTCCTTCTACCTGAGCACCAAACCCATCTCAGATCTCAGGGGGGCGTCAGAGATTCCTACAGCTCCTAGAGTAAGCTTTTTGAGAAGCATTGGCATAAAGGGGAGTGAGCTCTGGCATCACAGGTGAAAAACGGTGAGCTTGGATCCTGGGCCTCCTACTTACTAAGTGCAGGAAACTCTTTCCGCCACCTCTTCATATGATGGAGACAACTCCTAACTTTGACAGAGTCATCGAGAGGAGTAAATGAGGTAACATATGCAAACTACTTTCCATAGCCTGTGATACTCAGTAAAAACTGCCTAAGTGATAGATTCCAGAGCAAGAAACTGATGCAGAGATACAGGAGAGAGAAGAATATACTAGACCATATCCACTCTGTAAAGACTGTATAGCTATATTGACGCAATCGAGAAAATGTTTAGCGAATAATATTTTGAGACAAAATAAAGGCAGGCAGAATAAGTTTATGAACTTATTCTGTTCATAGCAGCACCCTGATAGGTGACCTCCATTGTCTTCATTTTACAGATAAGTGATTGAAGCTCACGGATAAACTCGAGGTCACGCATGTCATCAAAGATAGAGATGAGCTATGAGCAGGGTTCTCTTTGCCACGGGAGGGCTGCCTCTCACATCCACATGTTGCACAGAATGTGCGGGGTTAATGTCACATGTGCTGCTTTGTTTTTCATCCCAACATACGATAAGTGACTTTTGAGAATCTTAAGAAATTAAACAAAGTGTCATTTTAACATCTCAATGTTAATTTTTTTTTTTTTTTTTTTGACTCTCAAAAGAGCTCTGCCAGGAAAACAGAGTGGCCATTATAATTCCCATTTTATTGACATGGAAACTGAGGCCCAGAGAACATTAATACCAAGAGAGTAACCAATTAATATCTTTTATATAGAGATCAAATGGTCCTTAGGGGGTTTACAGATCTTCTGTTTCCATTTTATTCCTAAACGCATCATCATCTTAAGGCGGCATTGCCTAAAGGTTATATACTGAGCAGGACGTAACTGTGAAAACAAACTCCCTTCTTTGTACCTCAAGGGTGGAAGCAGTTTCCACCTAAACCGAAAGAAGCTCTGGCAGATAAATAATCTCTCTCAAAACAGTCATGGGAGCTCCAAGGTGGGATATTTTGTGCTCGAGATAGCCAACCTTGTTTCCCTGTCCTTCAGCAGCAGTAACATAGTATCTACTGGGGTGAATGACATCCCCCCATCCCACCACTGTGCCCTTTCACAAGCAGGATGGCCCCAGAGGTCCTGAGAGGGCTGGATCCTACAGGGTAGGCACAGCCGAGCCTGAGACACGGTGGGTTTCTCTAAGGTCTGGGATTTTATTCTGCTTTCTTCCATGCTGATTTATTTCATAGCTAATGACTCTCTGGACTTGGTGATGGATGATGCTCTGTCAGCGACAGAAAAATGAACTTTGACTAATTAAATAGAACATCTTCATGCGATGAAAGGTTTTGCAAACGAATGTAACTCACATGGAATTATGTTGGCAGGAGAGTCCCATGGAAAAAGCTTCTAGAGACAAGGGAGCAAAGAAAGGGAATATTATTGTAGAGAGATTTTTTAAAAGGCAGAGAAAGAAGAGAATGACATATGTATATTCAGAGAGGTAAAAAGAGACATACCGAGAGAGAGAGAGAGACTTAGCTGGAGATGGAGACACAAGTCTAAACACAAACTCATTTATAAGGGCATGTTTTGTTATTTTAGTGAGTGAACTCATAGGGGTATTCGACAATCCGCAGATATTTTGAAGACTTATCTCAACTAACGATATCTGCTAGACATCTGTTTATTCAACAAATGTATGTATCAGTCACCTTCTCTGTGTAAGGTGCTGTGTTAGAACCTGGGGATATAACAAGCAAAACCTCCTTGCTGAAGTCCAATTAGAAAGACATTCATTAAAAAAGAAGAAAAGAAATAAATATCCAATTTTGATTGTTATAGTTACAGTGACGGATAAATCTATGGGTTTTGAAAGGCATGCTAAACAACTAAATGATATTAAAGTGTGATATAAGTAGCAAAGAATAACAGAAGCATAAAAAATCTATTTTTCTCTGTATACAGTTTTAAGGTTCAGAGAAGTGGAAAGATTCGACCAAGCTCACAGACCAAAATGTATCTAGAACTGATAGTGATTACCTAAGTGAGATTTAAACAAATTACACATTTTTATTTAGAAATAAACTGTGGAATAGTTCAAACACATAGAAAAGTATAGAAATTGATACAGTGGCCATCCATGTATCCCACCACCGACTACCAGACTACCATCGTTTTTAAGTCTAAACTGCAACCACTTTGAGACAGAAAGGTACACTGAGGGCCTTCCATGTCAGACCCCCTGCTTGCATTACCTGTTGATATTCTTGACACTTTCAGGATGCAAATTTCACACCCCTACTATAGATGAGATAAGTGATATATTAAAAAAAAAAATGAGACTTTCCCAAATGTGAGAAGCTTAGAACCGGTCTGGTTAAAAATTTCCACCTAGGGTTATTTAATTCCGAGCTCTTTCTGATGTTACGAGGCTCAAGGGCAAAAGGCAGAAAAAGGATCGAGAATTTTTAACACTCTGACATTTGAAAGCAGAACACTAGAACACTTCTATCTCTCCTGTCCCCCTCCCTATCTTCTTTTTAATTGGCTAGGCGATCAGGAGATTTATTTTTGTTCCTTAAGGATAATTCACATGTTCACTCCCACCTCATCTCAGGTCTAAGGAACGTTGGCAGGAAAAGTAGCACACCTGTTCTTCCTTTTCCACGTCTTCCCTTCCTGTTCACATCAGCATCTGAAGCTGTCATACTCTGTTAACTCACAGCCATGATCCCTAACTGAAGGCAATATGCTACTAACTCACAGATGTTGCTATGGTGACCATGATGTCATAAGGTGAGGCTACGTGTTAGGGTGAGTGTGATGATGAATTCGTTTTAATCTAAGATATTAACTTCGCAAAAATGTAGAAGGTTAGATGTCGAAGTACAAAGAAACCCGATATTACTGCATATTTTTCTTCTTCGTAATCAAGTTGGACTCGACAACCTCCATATGGTCTTTTCCTGCTCAAAGATTTTATAATTATGGGAAAAAGATGAATAATTACTTCTCTCAGAGAGAGGCAGCACAGTTGGCTTAAGATTGTGAGGGTTATGATTTAAATAGGACTCTGAGTTGAGGAGCAGGGTGGTCTTCCAGAGAAACCGTCACGCTCTCGGCTCACTTCCATCAAGCACCCATAAGGCCTTCCCTTCTCCCAGCCTCAGTCACACCATCTGTTAAATAGGAATGAAAGCATGGAGCTTTCTGTAAAGATTGAATGAGAAAACGTGTTCCAAGCACTTGGCGCATAGTGGTTCTACTTAAATATTATTTTCTTAGCTTTAAATACATGCATGGATATGTCATTTCACTGCATGAACTCAGGAAAGTCATTCTATTTCTTTTAGGCATAATGATTTTATTAACACTTATAAAAATGACGAGTGTTGGAGAAAATCAAGATAGAAGATATACAGAAACAGATGGAAAAAAAGAGATAGATATAATCTTAATAATTTCCAGTTCTAGACTCCAGAATCTAAAACAAAAAAATAGCTGTGCATGTATGTTGTCGCCTTTAATCATTCAAATTCGATTATTGCCAAATATGGCAACTGATAAATGAAGTAAGATATTTAAGCCTTCTTAGTGAGCGTTGGTGAGTGGGGTGATGCCCATGGGAGGTGGCCTGGGACTTCGAACTAACTAGCATGGGTGATTGGACTGGAGATATTGGACTTGAAGGGAGAGAAGTTACAGGGAGAGGTATGATAGGCATTTTCAGCTCTGTGAAGGTATTTTATATCACAAAGGGAGAAGACTAGCTTGAGTTGGCCCTAGAAGTCAGGAAAAGGGCCACTGGATGAAAGCTAAAGAGTACAGACTTTAGAAGACTTCCCAGGAGGTGAATGGAAAAGTAGCACACCTGTTCTTCCTTTTCCACGTCTTCCTTTCAGGGTGGCTGATTCTTCATTCCTGGAAACGTCCTTTCTGAGGACATGGCCCATGTTGGGGAGCTCGTGGTGCACAGAGGGGTCTAAAGCATTAGACAAAGGTGTGCACTGGCAATGAGAGGGATTAGGGAACAGTGGGCTAGATACCTCCAAGGTGAGAAGTCCATTCTCTGATCTTAGGGGGACATTTTTTGCTATAGACAATTTGTATTTGTCCCAGAGAACAAATGAGACACACAACCAGAATGTCTACAGTAGATATTTCTGTATAAATGCAAGATTTTCTTTTTTCCTTTTAAGTTCAATTCAACTGCTAAGGTTTTTACAATCTTTGGGCATCTTTAAGAAATGGGATCTCTGGCTATGACTATGAGAGAAATTTATAAATGATGTAGGAGATAGGGTAGCAGCTGGACAGTGCAAAAATGAAAAATAGTTTATCCTTGATTAAAAATAGTTCAACATGAATTCGTTAACTAGCCATGATCATACAAAACTTTGTTGATACTCCAAAGTCTCATGGTGATATTGGGAGATATTGGGAGATACATACAATCAAAATGAAATCATTCTAAAAAGACATACAATCAAAATGAGATCATTCTAAAAAGAATGATCACAAGTATCTGACTCTGGTATGATGGGCCTTAGAAAAGGAGTTCAGGGTAGACAATAATACTGGCCAAATATGTTTGAATGGGAATTTCAGGTCTCACCAGTCAGAGATTTGTTCATCTGTGAAATGCCCTAATGTGTTTTTAAAATTTTGTGGGTAGTCGTTACAAAAAATAAGCACACTATTAAGCTGATCATCTTAAACCAAAAGACCAGGAAGATGTTGATGAACGAATAAAAGATAAACATCGCAGGGTATGAGTCTTGGTCCCCAGGCGAAGACTAGTATCTTGTAACCCTGTTCTATGCTCCCTGATACATGTTGACTGACATGTCCAGAAGGGGAAACTGAGGCCCAAAGAAAGGAATAGTTTGTCCAAGGTCATAACACGTTATGCAACTCTCTACTCAATGACCCCTCTTGCTGGTTCTCTGATCTCTTTGAATCTGCCAAGGTTTATGACCGCTGCTTCTGTCTACCTGCTTTCACTAAAGCTTGCAAGGCGCTAAGGCCAGATTGTTGATTCTAGCTATTTCTGGTCGGTCTCCATTCATTCAACAGGTAGGTCCCAAGCGTTGAGCTAGGTTGGTAAACTTTTTCTGAAAAGGGTCAGATAGTAAATGTTTTAGTTATTGAAGGTCATGGGGTCTCTGTTATCAACGAGTCAACTCTGCCTTTGTACCAAAAAAGCATACATAGACAATACATCAACTAAGGGGAATGGCTGTGTTCCAGCAAAACTTTATTTTCAGAAACAGGCAGAGGGCCAGATTTGGTACACAGGCCGTCGTTTGAAGACATCTGAGCTAGATGCTGGCCATTACAAGATGAATACAATCTGGTATTTGATATCAGAGTTTGAAACTCTGTAGTCCATATATTTTTGTGTTGTCAATAGCTACTTTCACACTATAATCCCAGAGTGGACCAAGACCTTATAACCCACAAAGCCTAGAATATTTACTATCCTCTTCCTGTAGAAAGTTTGCAGAGCCCTGGTTTATAATAATAAAAGGGTTATTATTGAATAGTAATTAAGAACAAGGAATTAAGAGTGAGACAGATAAGTGTTTCAAATCCAGTAAAAATGCTATTAGTAATAACAAAAATAACCAAGTGTCAATCACATGATAAGCATTTTATTAATAACTTTTTAAAATTATATTTAATGTGCTAATCACAGCAATTATATAACATAGTAATTATTTTTGTACTCAATTTACAAACTCAGAGGTAGTTTACCTAAGCCATACACCTATTAGAATATAAGAATTCAAACCCAGCTCTATGTGTCTCCAAAGCTCAGGCTTAATTAATCTGGATCATGAAGGATGAATAGGGAATTTGCTAGGTTGGTGGATGAGCAGGGAAAACAGCTTCTGCAAATGCACAGAGGCATGAAACATTTTCAAGAAACAGGGAGAAGCATTCGGAAGCTGGACTGGGAAGGGCAACGGGCCTGGCTTATGAAGAGGCTCAAATGCCAGGGGAGAGTGTGTTTTCAGTTTTGTTAGCCAGGGCTGCTTGGTGTGGATAAGCTACTTAGCTATGCTGGAGCGTATTAAACCCCTGGGACGTGGGTTTCTCTCACTTATTAAACTTTTTCATTGAATTATGACACCCTCCAAGATATCAGCGGTGACTAGCTATGGCACAGGCGGCCCTAGCTTATTGTTCTGATCCTTTATTGGAGCGAGCAGTGCCCCATCCTACTCAGGATGCTGCTCTTATGCAGTTGCTCGCATCTGATGTTACTTTATAGTAAGCATAGGAACACAGTAGACACTCCCTTCAAGGGCAACACCAGCTGTTTTGAAATGTCTTAGCTCTGAGCTTCCCCCCACGATCCAGAGCCGTCAGCCTTAGACATGACCAGTCTGCATCTTCCACGCTGTCCAGAAAAGGAGAACGGGGCCCCAAGGAGGGAATGGTCTTCTGTGGGTCCCAGAACTGGTTGGACGCTGGTTCTGGGCAAGGAAAGCTGTGTGATCTGGGCTCCGAACGGGTCTGGCTGGTCAAATGATCCGAATATAGTTGATGAACCATTTGACTGCACAGAGAAGAACTGCTCCAAGACCATGGCAGAACGAAGAGAGGATGTGGCCTCTTCTGATAACTGGGCTTAGTAAAAGGATTGGCCACTTCCACAGAGGAAGTTCAGTACTTACACCTGCAAGGAAAGGAAGGTCTCGATTCAAAATGTGGAAATTCCTTCTGTGAGTTAGAAATGACAGTGGAATGATGAGTTGTATGGTCTCTGAGGGCTTGTTCATCATTCTCTCCCCACAAGGAAAATCTTATGACTGAAGCGAATGAGCCTCTACTCATAGGAATCAGGGAAGGTATATGGTTCAAAATGGAGTTTAAAAGCACGAATTTTTTCTTTTTTGAAGTTTCTGTTTTATGGTAAAATTTCAAACACACTTTGCATGAAATTCAGCAATGTGTCCCTTTTTGTTTGTTTTAATAATATAGCTTTTGAAATACTTACTATCCTGTAAACTTGATCCTTGGCACACCCCTGGAGGCATAGACGCTGTAATATGAGAAGCAGCAACTGATATCATGTAATAATTAAGATCATAACATCTCAGCATTGAAACAGGTTCTTGGAATCACACTTTCTGATTACTATCCAGGGCAGACAGATTTCAGTACAGGGTAATTTAAGGCCATCTGATGTTTCTTCTAATTATGAGAATCTATGAGCTCAGACTTCAATGAATCTTTACACCAATACATTCCCGATGAGCTGTTGTTTTCACCTCTATTGAAGTAATTATTATGGTTTGATTTCAAATGTTTTATATTATTATACACACACACACACACACACACACATGAAATACATGTATGTCTGATTGGAGAGATCAAATTTTAGATTATAGGCTTTGGAGTTAGACCTGGTTTCACATTCTAGTTCTTTACAGCTGGTTCGCTCTGTGCTCCGATATATGTTTCTTAACCCAGCTTAGCCTCGATTTCCTTACTATAAAGTAGATATAAAACCAGCCTTCCTGCCAGAATTGGTGCAAGCATTAAGAGTTAAGGGAGAAATTGGTAGCTGAGTGTGTGTGTGTGCGCACGCGTGTGCACATGTGTGAGCGCACATATGTGTGTGTCTTTCATAGCGACCGTCGCAAAACAAGAAACAATACAAATGTGTGGACTTGAGCAGAGTTGAGTCATGTGCTGAGAACAGAGGGGTTTATGGATTCCAAGGCTAAGATGTAAACCGAAAGAACAGTCCACTGACAACATTTGTTCCTTTACTTCTTGGCTCCAGGAAGCTCCTGAGACACAAGAAATTCTGGAACTCTTCAAAGCTGAGAGTCTGCATTTCTCCTCCTGCACTCAGACATATGCACTTCTCCTGCACCCCAGACACAACAGATGGCCAACTCCGTGCACACAAACCAGCTCTGTAGAAAGCACTAGGCATAGCGGGGAAGAAAGAACATCTCCACCAGCTACTCTCCTTGAATTGAAGAATAGGTTCCTGTTACTTCTCTTCATCGACAACAAGGAATTAACTGGACTCTTGCGATGCCCTCTAAACCCAGACTTAACAGTCGGTAGCTGACGTTATTCAGTTTCTTCATGAAAGTGTCCGCTCCCCAGCTCCACAAGAAAGCTGCACATTAAAGATACAGAGCTAATTATTTATTTTTCCCTGGGAGAAGGATGATGCCTGGGAGGTGCTGAATTTCAGAAGTCTTTTATCCATTCTAGGCAATGGCAACATCAGCCAAGGCACTGGGCTTGCCTGCAGTTCAACCTCCGACAAAAACACTGTCTCTGGGCAGCTCACAGCGTGTCCTAAGTCATCAAAGTACTGGGAAAAATCTTTACTACCCATAAACTACAGGAAATATGTTACTAGGAGCTGTATTCCATATGCTGAATGTACACATAAAATACAATTCTATTTATAAAATCTTTTTCCTGCTTCTTTTCCCAAAATGTTCTGCTTCTCGAACGGAGCAGATGGGTCTCTTGTTTTCCCCTGGCAGCTCTGGAACCATGGGGAATTTCAAGGTATCTGTATATAAGTGGGATTCTTGTTATATGAGTGCTCATTACTTGAATTCAGATAATTATGGTCGTGCAAAAAAGGTCTCCACTACACAAAAGTATTTAAAAAAATAGTTGTTATAAAATTAGTCTCCATCAAAGTATTTTGCCTTGTTTCTTCCCCTCTTGTCAAAATGTTTTTTGTTGTTGTTTAGGCTATCGCTGATTTTGTAAAATATTTTGGGCACCCACATCATGATGAGAATGCAGTGCATATCACCTGCAAACTGAAATTGCAGTCCTATGAAAACGGTACAGTATCATGAAGTTAATGAAAGTGATGCTAAGGTTCTCTGGACTCACATTCAGAGCCACTGGCAAATGTGAATTAGGCTGAGTTAGACCAATTAACAATCAAAAAAAGAAAATCAACAAGAAAGATGATTAGGAACTTCAAAAGGGAAATATTTGAATATCAAAGGATTAGGAGAAGCCTTGGGGGGGAAATGAGGAATCTCTCAAATATTTTTACAAAAATTACCTTCCTCTCAATCATGATAGGAAAGTTAAATGCAAAGTGAAGGATTTCATTTCATTTGATCATATAATTTTGTCAGAAAAATGACTGTTAAAAAATCAAGACCTGGCTCATTTTCCGATCATTTTACGAATTAGCATGCAGTTAAAATTATCAAATAAATTCTGACTATATAAGCTAAAATAAACTTATATTCATGCATTTTAGTTTCATCTGCCAAAATCTTGCATTTTTTTTTTTTCTTCTAGAATTGTGTTTCTATTTGAGGTGAGATCCACTTTTGAGCAGATTTGATTTCAGAGAAAGATGTTGCTTGGTAGTTAAGATTGTGTGCAGAATCTGGGGTGAGGATGCCCGAGTTTTAGATCCAAGTTTTGGAACTCATTGTCTAACATGGGCAGGTTATTTGACTTCCCCTTGCTAAGGGCTCTTCATCTAGAAAACAGAATTAACAGAAGTCTTGTTTGAGCAGAGGAGTGGTTCATCCTTTGTGACTGAATGTTGTCTGACTTCTTCCCGGTGTGGGGTCTATGCTTTCTCAGCAGGGATGGTTAATTTTATTCTTTTTCAGACCACTTTCGGAAAAAAACTGACCTCCTCCTCACCTCCTTGTTACCTCGTTTTTCTGCTCTGCCATCAACTATTTCCAGAACCCATCCCTGACCATTTCTCTCCCTACTAAGGTTAGGTAGCTTTTCACTAGGCTCCCTCTAGAGAACCAGTCGGAATCGCTATCGCTTCTCCCAGTTCATTCCTCTCCTTCTCTTCCAAGTGTGCTCCAGGAACACATTTCTAAGCTATGAGGAAAAAGCACGCTCATCTCTGTAAATCTGGCACAGAAGACCCCTAATCATTGTCAATAACGGAACGGTTGCCTCTGAGACAGGCTTAGCAGCAAAAATAAGTTTGGCATGACAGGCTCCAGGCTGGTTGGCCATGGACTGGCCCTAGAACTTTGAACAGCTTGTTTTTCTCTGAGCCCTATTTTCCGTGAACTCTGAAGTGGAGAAGTTGGATTTGTTAAACCCTTTGGGCTCTGTTAGGCATATCGCCCTGTAGTGTGATGACACCCATAAAGCTGAAGTGTTAAACCTGGAGGGGGCTAGACTAAATTTTTTTTCTCAAGTTATAAAAGGAAGTTGTCCTGAAATAGTGATGAGGGCTCATTTTTCTGCTCCATCTTTCCCCGCTGATGAATATTTGGGCCTGGCAGTCTCTCCATTTAGACTAACCTGATGCTCTCTACTCTACTTGTAGAGCTTCAGCTAAGGATCCTGGTTTGTGGGCTTGATCCTCTGGCTGTGCATTCTAATCATCAGCACCACCATCACTGGTGTCCTTTGTTGTCAGTTGCCACCTGATAGGCGATATACTAAAATACCCTTTCCATACATTATGTCATGTAATCGTCGCACAAACGCAGTGGGAGAGAAATCCTTGTCCCTGTTTTAAGATCGAGACCATTGAGGCTAAGAGGAGTTCAAAAATGTCCTAGAGTCTCCTTGATAGTAAATTGCAGAAATTCAAACCCTGGTCTTTCTGGCTTCAGAACCCGTGGTCTTCTCCATCACATTCTACAACCTTCCGCGTTGTACTTCTGCTTAATCCACTGTGTCTGCTGTCATCCCATGTGGTGTGAGCATCTCTTCTTCCAGGTCACAAACCATTCTCTCTCTATATTTGTGTGTTGTGGGTGGAGCTGGGTGCATGTTGAGTTACTTTCTATATCTTCCATAGGTCTGTCTCTAAATATGCAAGGCAGTAGATCTAAGAAAGGCAGAATGGTATAGCCATTGAAAGCATAAGCTTTGAACTGCCAGCTTTGAAGCCTGGTTCTGGTACTTACCAGCTGTGTAGCCCAGGGCAAGTTGTTTAAATGTTTGATGCCTCAGTTTTCTCATCTGTGAAATGTGAAATAATAATGTTACCTACATCACAAGATTGTTGTAAGATTCATGTGCTAATAAATGTGAAATATTTAAAATGATGTCTTATTAAATATCATATGTGTTAAATATCATTATCTTATACACTTTTGTGAATGTAATTTTAATGACATTTTCTCCACAATTTTTCCCCCCAAATTCTCCCTTTGGATCCTCATTCTCTGGTATCTCACTAGGAAGTTAAAATAAAGTAAATTTAAAAACACCACCACTGCCACATAACAACAACAACAACAACAACAACAACAAAACACTTTTAGCTCATTTAGCTTCCTAATATTAAAAAATATTTATTAATTAAAGACACTATTCATTTCCATGTGGATTCAGACCTAAGTAACATCTCATTTTTTTGTAGGCTTTTCACTTATGTGCAAAATCATATACTTTTTCTCCCTTGTCTTGGCTGCTAGGAAGCTTACAGTCATATCTTGAATCAGTTTTGCTAACTGATAAGATCACAAGATATGCATAATTAAAATTTTCCCTGATCTTGAATGTCTATATAATCTTTATATTCTCTGATTTTATTTTTAATCAATTTATGTTTTCTTTTCCATTTCATTGTTAAATTTTTGGTTATTCTCCTCTGATTCACTATTAAATAAAAGAATATCAAGGAGTTATGTAGTAAGAACTGTATTTATCTTTAAAATCCCATTATTTCTAGCACTGCTTTATATATATATATATAGTTTTAGATTGAACCCTTATTAAAGAAAACCAGAGCTGTACGGTAAGTAATTAAAGCAGTAAAAGCAGATCTTAATTAGGAATTATTGTAATAGAGGGAAAGAAATCTCAGTACAGAACAGGGTTCAACTCTGAATATGAGGAAAAGTGGGAATATATATCTAAGGAGGAGATTGTGGGTAGGGAGTCAGTGGATGGATGATTGCTGAAGAGATAGAGTTATTCTTGCTAAACCGATCTAACAGGGTTCTTACCAAGGGCTTGCCAGGGTGATCAGATACCACTTGGGGGATGCTTGATGAGGAAGGTGGGGGATTCTGGCTAAACCTACTTGATTTGATAGTATCCTTGCTAAAACTGGCCTTTTGGAGGACATGCCCAAGGACGGAGCCTCACTGATAAGATGTTCCGAGGAGCCTGGCTAGAGTTTGGTCAAGGAGAGAACCTTTGTCACCATATAAACATGCCAATATTCAGCTATTTTTACCTATGTACACAGTAGGTTCAATCTAATATTGATTCGACCTAATAATATCTCAGTGTTTTTCTTTAAAACAACCTCAATTCTGAAGTATTAGTAGTAAAAGTAGCAAATATTATTTTTTTCAAAGTTGAAATGATATTTCTTGAATATCTGCCCCCCTCTCAGCTTGAAAACAGTGGCAGTTTATTCAATAAATATTATACCTTTCTGCCTGGACTCTAATGTGACATGAAGTTGATACCTCAAAGCACTGTTACTTCCAACCACATTTTATATTTAATTTATTATATAATTCTCCATAACTGATTTTATTGATGAAGTATGCAGTGTAAAATTATTATTTGTTCAAGATTTCACAGTACTTCCTAAAACTTTACAGCTACCAAAAGAAAAAAAAAAATCTACTCCTCTCTAAAGGCATTTGAGAGCAAAAAAAATCCAAGATAAAGAACTTCACAGGATTAAGGATCTGTTCTGCTTGCTGTCTTCATCTCCCGTTTCACATAAACACAGTGGCTTTATTTTTCAAATAGGCTTTCATTTAGGAAACAGATAAGAGGAATTCAATTTATTTCCACAAATATTGAGAATCCACCATTTGTTAGGCTGAGGATAAAAAGTTAAAAAATAATCATATTTCCTACCACAGAAGAATGGCCTATGGGTGGGTAATGGGGAAACATATCAATTTTCGGTGCGATGTGATATGCGCTGTTTCTATTTTTAAGTTGAAGTTTATGCTCCCTTTTGATAACTAAACATCTTTCGCTATCCTTCACCATTATTTATAATTTAAACTAATAAATGCTGTGACTATATAAAACGCTAATGGTGATTTTATTAAAATGCATTTTTAAACTAGCCCTGCCGGGGTCTCTGAGAAAGTCCACGTGAGGCAAACCCCTCCCATCCTTCCTATGCCCTTTAACGGTCACTGTGAAAGAAGCACAGCGGGCTCCAGAGGCCCTTTTGGAAGTCAGAAAACATGTATGAAATGTCACATTAAATATGGCAAAGAAAAGGTAAACTCCAGAGCAGCTGGTACAACTGCTATTTGAATCCCCTTCTTCTATCTCTAACTACATCACAAAAATGTGTGCCCTTTGCTTTCACCAATTTGTAGACAGAGCCATTGTTTTTTTAATTTGCTTAAGATCATAGAGACCACCTTATACTGAGCTTTAAGTTTACAGTTAAGAGAAACTGAGGTTCAGAGAGCTGCAAAGTTTTTTCCAAGAGCAGGACCCAGGCCTCCGACTCCAAGTGCTCTTTCCACGGTGTCAGGTACATTCCCTGACACTTTCTATAACTCCTCTAGTTGTGACTCTATTATTTCTATCCTATCTAGTTTTATTTCACATAGCACAACTTTATTATTTATTTATTCCTCTCCCTATATCACAGTTTGGTACCCATTGGCTGGTGAAATAATGTGATAAATATTATTATCCCATACAAGGTTTCTATGAAGTCGGTGCTTTTGTCTTTGTGTGTGTCTCTCTAGCTCTTCCATTCTCACCATCTCCCCTGCTTCCATACTCCTCAAAATGGGAGGAAGTTGATGGCATATAACAAAGAAGGAGAAATGCCTCATGCTTCTTTAAGCCAAAGAGCATAAGCGACTAAACGTGGTTGTAGAGCTGAAGGTGATATGTAGGAATGCATGGTAGGAACTATATTTGTGAGCATTCTGGGCTTTCTTCACTGAACCGGCCAAGGGTAGCGATGACCTGGCTGAACTGGACAGGTGAGCTAGCCAGTAAACTTCCAGAATGTTTACATGTGCTGGTCCAAACATGACTCTAGAGGGCAACACCTAGAGCCCGTTTCCAGAGTGGGATCACGAGCCATGACGACATGGATAATGTTAGAGATGAGAAGGAAGATGAAGCCACAGAGGAAAAAGAAGGTTCCTTCTCACTCGTGTCCACCAGCATCCACCGGGCCTCATAATTCATTGTGGCTTTTCACGGCCATTGTCTTATTCCGTTTTCATAACCAACTCACCAAGCATATACTTTTATGCCCATAACATGGTTGAGGTCATTGGAATGGAGAGAAGTAACTTCCAGGGGTCTCCCTGGCAGTTTGAGAGATGCAGAACAACTATTTATTTAACTGCTCAGTAGATGTTTATCGGCCGCTATGGTCAACACCATAGAGAAACAACAGCAGACACGAGAGATGGTGTCTATCCTTTGGAAACTTACAAGAAGTGTTGCTGAGCTTTTGACAATCAGTTGTAGCCCAAGAAGAGTTGCTGAGCTTCTGACAATCAGAGGAAATAAATGGTATTTCAGAAGTTGTAGCCAACTTGAAGACTACCAGAAGGAGAACCAATTTAAAGCTAGGTACGTTTCACAGCACTTTAAATCTTTATCTAAATTGTGTATCATTAAATATAATTAGTAATTCTAGTAAACATATATTCCCGTGTCTAAAAAAAGAATTCTATTGTTGTAGGAAAAAAAAGCATAGCTGAGTAGGAATACTCTTCAAATGCAGATAACCACAGTTTAGAAAAGTGGAATTATTGGGACCAAAGAGCCAAACAAAGCGCCCCCCAACCATATGGAGGCAGCTTAACGGTCTTTGGATGTAGGGTGATAAAAATAGCATCTGAAGGGCTAATCTTTCAAACCCAGACTTATAATTATGCAAACACCTCCTCAGGACATTAGTTCACTTAAAAAAAAAGATATTTTAAATATGTCCTTTGACCTCTTCTGAAATGGCTTAAGGTGGCTTAGCAGTTAAAACAAGTAGGAGAAATAACATTTAAGGTTATTTAAAAAAGCATATGAATAAAGTATTGGCACTTTTAGGCTCCTGAGTTGCAAAGAGCATAGTACAGGGATATTTAGTTTATTTTCTGGCAGCTAAGCTATGAAGAGAAACATTTTGAGTTACATAAGATAGAAATCATACAACTACATTTATAGAGAAAATTCTTTCTGGACTTTAACTCAAGAAGAAATTTAGCATGTATGACAATAATCAAAGAAAAAACAAACAAACAAACATCATGCGGTGTACTTTATCTACAACCAGAGTTTTACAAAAGATACAGAAATGCTATTCTCCTGAGTGATTAACAGACTGGCTCTCCATAAAGGCAGAAGGTATGACATTAAATTGTAACTCAGGGCAGGCAATTTTTTACAAGGCTGATATCATGGTGTCCGAGCATTTACTTGGCTTTCTTATGCTATAACTTAACGCTTGAATGGAACTTGGAGACTTGAGTTGAATGGCTAGTTAGCATGACTTTTAAGCTCACTTCCTCCGATGGAAGCTGTTTTAAGCAAGCTTTAAAAAAGAACTATGTCAATTTCAATTTTCTTTTAATTTTCGGCTTTACTGAGGTATACTTAATATTTAAAAAGGTACGTATTAAATATTAATATACACATTTTGAAGAGTTTGGACATATAGATACATCCCTTATACCATCATGATAATAATCCTTATATCATCAAGGTAATAAACATGTCCATCGCCTCCAAAAGTTTCCTTTTGTCCCCTTGCTTTGTATGTGTGTGTGGTAAGAACACTTCACATGAGATCTAGCCTCTTAAGTTTTTAAGTACACAACACCATATTGTTGACTACAGACACTACACTGTGCAGAAGATCTACAGAGCTGATTCGTCTTGTAGAACTATAACTTTATATTCATTGAACAACTCTCCATTCCCCCGACCCTCTTACCCTGGAAACCCCCGTTCTGTCCATTGCTTCTATGAGTTTGATTATCTTAGATACCTCACATAAGTGGTACAAGACAGTATTTGTCCTCCGAGTCTGACTTATTTCACTTAGCATTTAGCAAATACTTGTTTTGCCACTATTCCATGATGTTTATAAGAGAACGTTGTGTTAACTTTTTTACTCACACATTCCAAGCATGTTTTTTAAGAATTAAGACCCAGAGAATGGTGATAATATTCATATCAAAATTTATAGTTTTAAAGGTATGATTTTGCTCACAAGATAGACAAATTATTGACCATTACTTAGTCATGTTGAGAAAGACTGCTTATTGAAGGGCTGAAATTATTCCTCTCCTTTTGTCCGCCCTCTCTGCAATGTGACTTCGTAGCTCATGCCATCAAGAGATGGAGTTGATGTCACTGATGCACAAACCTGGGCTGGCTTTGGGACCTGCTCTGACAAATATGCTATGATTGAAGTGAGTGCGTTGGTTCTGAGCCTAGCCCTCACATTTCAAGAGATCCACTTCAGCTGGGTCTCTTGGAACCCTACTGATACCCTGGAAGAATGAACGGGGTCTAACCTGCCGGACAGACACCTTAGGCATCCCCTAAGCCAACCCACCAATGGCCAGCCGACTGCAGAAGCAAAGCCGCCTAAGTGACCTGCAGCTTGCTCAGATGCCTGTGGCAGCACAGCCAATACCAAAACTGCTCGGCGGAATCCAGTTTAATTTGCTGACCTACCAAATTGTGAGCTAAATAAATGGTTACTGTTTTAAGACATTAGCTTTTGGGTGGTTTGTTTCCCACTAATTGCTAACTATTATGTAGATTAAAAAATTATATTGGTATAGAACTTCATCATTTAAAAGGTATTTTTTTTATAGATTATCTCATTTGCCTCTGATCTTGTCTTCTTCTTAAAGAAACTTACCTAGATAGTTTCCTTACAAGGTTGTGAAGATTAACCTTCACATGGAGGTGTGAGGGCTGGAACACAGTAGGTGCTCAATGGATGTTCCATCCCTTGTTCTCTATTGCAGGGTTCCTCAACTTTTTTTCGTTTTCATCTCCTCTCGAGAATGTTGACATTTTTTTCTAATTGTATCCTTATACAATTTTAATGCTTTATATAAACATACCATGCAACTATTTTTATAACTTTCTGTACAGTATATAAATTTGTGCTTTATACATGTAGAGCAAGACTTTTTCACCCCAGAAGAGCCAATTTTAACCCCCTTGGGAAAGTATGGCATTTCATTACCAAGGAGAATGTATACTTTATTGGTATCATGATATGTATTTCTTTTTCACGTTGAGCCTGGAATCGAGAAATGATATGCATTAGGTCACATAGCTTAAAAACTGCTATGACCCAAAAGGTTAACCCAGGGCGCTTGATGCCAAGCCAGGCCCTCTCGGTGCTCCATCAGAGAGCCTGGGTTCAAATGTGCACTTAATCTAAGGTTGGATAAATTGAATCGTCTATCTTTACAACGCTGAGGTGAAAACCAACTAATTAAACTGCTTGTAGATGTTATAGTGAAAAAGGGGAAAGCTCTATAAATGCTTAATAATCACGTTGACAGAATTGAAAGATGCTATTTGCTTCTCTGTGTATAGAGACTCAGATGAAGAGAATTCATTCTCTGGAGCCATCCATCCAGCCTCTCACTAAATTCACTCACCCTTCGTTTCTTTAAGGATTTATAAGACAGAAAAGAAAATAGCAGCGAGACAGATGAAAACATTTCCTTGATACAGGCATAAAACTCTAAGGACTGGAAGCGTCGAGGGGAGCCACAGACAGGAAAAGACTGGAGAAGATTAAATGTGTACGTGTCACTAATCACTAGATTCAACCTTTAGAAATGCTCTCTGTGAGGAAAGGCATTTGCAGAAAGAGAGTGTATAAAGAAATGTGAAGCCGACCTGAGCCACGAAGTTCGCAGGACGAAATGTGATGGTTATTAAGCTCCAGCTGGCTTGCAGCCAAATGCCGAGTGTGCCCATGTCCAGTCAATTTAACCTGACCTTGGTTAAAGAAGCAATTTTGCTTATGCATAGGAGGAAGGGGGCTTGCAAGGAAAAGAAATATGAAAGCACCCAGAATCTTCTCAACGTTTGGTTTCTTTCTCAAGGACCTCAGAATCCAAGTGATTTCTAGGCGATTACAAACAGCTTTCTAAACGAGGTTCCTCTCCCAGAGTTCCTGGTTCTGAGACTGGTTTGAAAAGCCTCTCTTTTCATCCAGGTAAGAGTAATTACATGAGAAGTGCTATCCCCACAGATTTCCTGCATCAAGAAAGAACGACAAACATTGTAAATATTTGTGGGGGGAAGAGAGGGGAAGGGAAGGGAAGGGAAGGAAAGAATGTAGGGAGGAGCCTAAAGCACTATCATTTTATAGATGGGGGAACTGAGGCTTCAAGGCAGGAAGTGATTTTTCTCAAATTCATGGATGGAGCTAAAAGCAGAACATATTTATCCAACGCTCATTGTACCACACCGTCTCTTACCTCCTACGAAACGGTGATCTGCTGCCATCTCACCTATCGATTTGATTCTTCTGCAATTACTTAAGGAAACACACTAACAGGAAAGTCTTCCAGAATTACCTTTTGGTTCTTTTACAATGAGGTTGATTTGCAAGAAGATTCCTCTTGCTGGAGAGACCGCGACAGCCCCACCCATTCCACCGCGAACATCTACACAAGCTCAGAGACAACAGGAGCGGCATCACCTGTCTGTTCTCTGTTCCCATTGGCATGCCAGCCACTGAACAGTCGAGCCTACTGCCCACTGACCACCATTTCTTTCACACCCTCGTAGAGTAAAACCCTTTTTCAAGTATCACTGACATCACCTCCTCTGTCAAATACCTTCCTTCCACACAATTTCTCACCATTGCCAAGTGCGTACAGTATGTTGGGCACACTGGACATTCCCTTTGCATGTGATTTGTTGATTTTGGAGCAACCCAAGTTCTCTCTTTCCTGCCTCTCTTTAATCCTCCGGCTCTGTTCTCCTTATCCTTGGTAGTCTTCTTGGCTCTTAAAAATTTAGCTTGGCGATTTCATAGAGTTGACTTTCTTATAGACTCTATGGGTCTTCTTTGTTTAGTGCAGCCTGCAATTCCTATCACTCTCTCTACCCTACCTCACCCATAAGCACTGAGCTCTTTGGGTTGATCCAAGGACTCATGCTCTCATGCTCTTTCCTGTCCTGGAAATCTTATCATGCCTGGATTCTCTTGATTTACTTCTGAACTCGCTGGCATAGGTGGGGACTAAATAATTTAGATGAAACTCTGCCTTCAGGTTTGTTAAGGCACAGCTGTATTGGATGGTCCCTAACACTTATCCCTGCCCACTGAACCAGAGCCCCTTCTGGTTCTGGCACTGCCACTCACACTCTCTGTGAAATATTAGTAAACTCTTTCCTTTCATTGGTTCTAAGTATACTCACTTATCAATTGAGTGGGAGTGCTTAAGTATTCATTCATTCATTCATCCATCCATCCATTTATTCATTCATCCATCCATTCATTGACCCAGCACACATCTACTGAACCCTTGCGCTTTGCTAGGAAGCCTACTTATGTCAGTTGAAGGGATCTCCAGGATGCCTTCACAGAGAGGTCATATGAGATCACCTCCCATCCTATTCCTGCAGAAGCTGAAGTGACTCAGTCTAGACAGGAAGCAGATTGTCCTAGCCAGAGCCTGCGGGGTACAGAGGCACCCCTTAACTGCAGGAATAAGCCAGAGCTGGCAGTATGGTTTGAAGAAGGGGAGACTGAGTGGGAAAAGGAAGGAATGAAGTAGCAGCAGATCTGTCTTTTCACAAGTCCTTCCCGCAGCTGAGGGAGGCTGCATCCTGTGGTTGAAAATAGAGAGGAGGATAGAAATAGCTGCACCTGCTTAAATCTGCAGTCTCACAACCTGAGTTCCTGGAACAAGATGTGCCTGCAGGTGAACGCACTTGCCACTGGGAATTGCAGAAGAGAAAGGCTGGCCCTTAACTACCCAGGGGCCTGCCTCCTCGTGTCTCTTCGTTCTTTCCCCATCACAGGTGAGGTGTCAGTTTTTACCTCAGGCTGAAGTCTGGGTAGAGCTAGACTTTGGCCTCAACTTGCTGTGTGACCTAGATGGGACTTGATCCTTTGGGGGCCTCAGTTTTCCCATCTATGAAATCACAGTTGGTCTTGAAAATTCACTTAAGTTCTAAGCGGCTGAACCTAGCGGTTTTCCTTACTGCGTTTCTCGGTGCCTCTCCACGCCCAGATTTCTTCCTCCTTTTATCCTTCCTCTGTGTTACACACATAATCCCTTTCCACCTCCTTCCTTCCCGCATGACTGCAGAAAGGCGACGGTCTGTTCACAGCACTAATGTCCTCCAGAGGGACAGAAACAGCAGTGTCTGGGCTCCTGTCTCAGGCTGTGTATTTTTCTCCCTGTCATGGGGACCTTCGGGGGCAGAGGAAACTTTGGCTTCTGTGGAGGGGCCAGAGCCAGGGGGATTTTAGGGCTTTTCAAGGCTGTCATCTGACTCCAGGACTCCCTCGACTGTGTCCCTGCTCCCTCTCCCTTCTCTCACTGTCGCTTTCTGTCAATTTCTTACACATCGTACACTCCAGACCTTCAGCCCGCAAGCAGTTTGCTCAGGTTTTGTCCCTGTCGTCCGTGCTCAGTCTGCTCACTCACTCACTGCCGACACTTCTCTTCCGGGAACCTTCCTTTTCTCAGGACTGCCTTCGTCCTTCGTCACGCGTTCCTCCCCTTTGCTCTTTCCTCTCTTGCATGCTTCCCGTTCTCTGATCTTCGCTAGATCGTCCGTCCCGCCTCGTTCTTCTCTTTGTTCTTTATTCGCCCCCCAGCCTCTCCCCCATTCTTATTTCATTTCTCACCCTCATCATTCTCCCCTGCTTCCCTCTCCTCTCCTCGGCAGCTCAGTGTAGTGGAAAGACCACGGTCTTCGACGGAAGATGGACATGGGTGGGTTTATAATCTGTGGCCCTGAGGAAATTGCCTAAACCTGAAATACACAACGTCCTCATGTTCAGAATGGGTCAGTAAGAAAGCAGGATGCAAAGCTTCTGTGCTGACGAGATGACACCTGTGATGAATCTAGGTCCTCAGAGATAACATCAAGTACAGTGCCTTAAACATAAATATTGGCAGTTATGATAGTCACCATCATTTCATCGTCTACATCAATGACAGCCACAAAATGCCTTTTCTTCTACTGCCCTGGCTTTTCACTTTCCCAGTCTCTTTTCCAACTCTGTTTCTCCTAAAGGAGGGTAAGTGTCCCCACAATATGGTCTCGTAACCTCCTGAATGTCGCCTGCCTCAGCCCACATCACGCTGGTTTGTAATTACCTGTTGGACCTTCCTTCTGTCCTCTCCACTCAGAACCGGGGCCTCATTTTGTTCATCACTGTGTCTCTAGGGCCTGGGGCAGTGCCATACGTGTACTAAGTTCCAGGGCCGAGACTAGCGTGAGACAAACGAGGTGCCTAGGTCGTAACATTTAAGGAGACCTCAGAGTTGTGCCTCTGTTACAGACACGCGGTAAAAATGTATTGAATGGCTTAGTGGGTTAATTCTTTCCGTCTCCCCTCCCCCTACATTATCTTAATCATATCAGTCGTGTCTCTCTTTTCTCTGTCCCTCTCTTCAATTAACTCTGTCTTCACCATGATGTGTCACTGCCCGATTCTGCTCCTCTCACGGCATCCGTCTTCTCGTCTCCCTTTCTCTATTCCTCCTTCACTCTCCCCCCGTGCTCCTTCCCTCGGACCCTCCCCAGCCCTTGCTCTAGCTACTTGCTTGGATCTAGAAAACTTTCTTCTCTGCCTCTTCCTTTATTGATTTGTATGGGGTTATTTTGTCCACGGAGGGAAAGGATTTCTTTGATACTCCAAAGGATCAGACTGGGCACAAAGCCACGAACAGCTTTTGTTTGATGTGGACAATTTTATTCCCATTCAATTCCCTGCGTTTTCAAACAGCTGCAGATCTCTGAACTCAAAACATCTGAGCCAGTTCAGTCTCTCTCTCCTGAAAGTGCACAGGCATTTTTTAAAAAGTCTTTAACAACCTATCCTGTGCCTCACCGAACAGAGGTCACATCATTAGTAGGGCCCTGAGTTCATCTTGAAAAGGTAAAACCGTTAAATTAAGAACAGATCTAGGTACACGTCTTTAAATAAAAGTGAAAGGTACAAGCTAAAAACCAAACTACTTCCTTCTTCCTGTCACATGTTTGGTGTACCCTTCAGTTTCTAAGGTCAAAACCTTTTTGAACACTTACAGCTACCACCTGAGCAACGTTCACCATTAGCTGTGCAAGCCTTCTCTAATTAGGATATTTTCCAAAATAAAATTGCCTTAGAGGATTCTAAACTTATCAGATAGGACAGAGATGGCTTGACGGATCCTAAAACCTGATACATGAGTTTGTCCGAACGATTCGTAGACTACGGAGTAGGCTACGTATTCTGTTTGGTGTCTTCTCAGCCCGAGTTTCTGTGACTCTCCAGAGGTTTGCCTCGTATAAACTGGCATGCCAGATTTGTCAAGTATGATACTAAACACAATATTGGTTCTAACTGCTCATGTAGAAGGGGTGAAATTCAAGAAGATGAACATGTAGATTCATGGAAAGACCCACGATTTGGAGACATCATCTCTGCCCTGGGAAGCACAGGGCAACGCTGAGCTGAGTGAGACCAGGCAAAGAGGGAAGGAGGACCACGTGAGTATAATAAACGTTAAATGTTTGGTGGAAGGCTAAACCGCTGCTGTACTTTTCGGGAGAAAAATTAGCACTATCTGACTTAATTTTGAAATACACGCATGACTGATCCAGCATCTCTACCCCAAGGGACATATTCTACAAATATATTGGCACATATTAAGAAAAGACGTATATACACAAGGTGAACATTGAAGCATTGTTGGAAGTAAGAAAAATGACCAGATATAACCTAAGTGTCCATCAGGAGAAGAAATTATATCACACATATGCCTCGAAATATCTTGCAGCTGCTAAAAAAGAATGAGCTCTTATGTACTAGTACCAGGATAGTAAATCTTTCTAGTATAAGACCAAGCGTTAATATCATGCAGTGCATGGTACCATTGTGACGCTTTTTGATGTGTCAGCTTGGCTAGCCTGAACTGTGGTCCCCAGAATGCCCTTATTACTATATTAGGGAGAGCTAAAGGGATATTCCCTCAAAAGAAGGAAAGCAGAAAGGAAGCCGTGGTGATTTTGTAGCATGTGCAAATCTTCTCCCAGTTATTCAATCAAACACTAATGCAGATGTTGCTGGGAAGGGATTTTCCAGATGTGACTAAAATCCCTAACCAGTTAATCAAAAGGGAGATTATCCAGGGTGGGCCCGGTTTAATCAGGTGGAAGGCCTTTAGAAAGAGTCTTAAGCATTCCCTGAGACAGACACTCCAAACAACAACTAGGTCTATCGGTTGCTCTTTTCTCCTTGAATCTTCCTTCTTGACCATGACCTGTCCACTAGGAGTTTTGGCTCATGACTGTGAGGTTCCAGTCTGCTTGTGTCTTCCCTTCCCGACTGCTCATTCTACAGACTTTGGGACTTATTTAAGCAGCCTCCACAACTGCCTAAGCCAATTTCATAAAATAAGTCGCTCCACATATATATATGCATTTGTACGTGTGTGTATCACATAGATTCTCATTTTCTGGTAAAACCCTGTCTGATCCATTTTTAGTGTAAAAACATGAAATTTAAAAAAATATATGTTTTAGATCTTGGATAGGAAACACAGAAATCATTAACAGCAATTGTTTCTGGAGGGTATCTGTGGGATTAGGATACAGAAACAATAGTGGGAGGAGATGTACTCCTACCTTTTATACTTCATCTTGTGATTTAAGTTACTCGAAAGGTCAGATGTAATTTATTTCCTTTTTATTGTTCTAAAAAATACAGCATAAAATTTTCCATCTTAAATATTTTTGACTGTACAGTTCAGTAGTGTCACATTACGCTGTTGTAAAACACATCTTGAGAACTTTTTTATGTTGCAAAACTGAAATTCCATAGCCTTTAAGCGACAATTATCCTTTTTGCCCTAACTTCAGCCCCTGGTAACCACCATTTATTTCTGTTTCTATGAAATGGACTACTTTAGATACACACACACACACACACACACAAATACAAAAAATACAAACACAAAACAAAACGAAACAAAACATGTAAGTGGAACTGGAACCCTCATGATGATGCTTAATTTTATTGCAGTGTTTGGAACAGCTGCAAAAGCATGTGCCTATCCAGTAGTACCTTCCTCTTTAGAGCAAGACGCTCATGAGAACTGATTGATCCCTTGATCATTGGTTTTCTGTCATTTAAACACAGACCTTATTTTATATTTAACTTCCACTTATTCAACAAATACTCATTTACTGCCAAAGAGTATGAGCTACCAAGTTGGATACCTGGGGACGTGAAAAAAAAAAAAAAAAAGGCGAAATCATAAAAGTTTTATTGATCATATTCGCTGTCTTTGGAGACACTGAGATGATGGATGTCGCATGGCCACCACAGTTGCGGCATTGTTATCGATAACAATAAAATCCAATGTAGAGCCTGAAGGAGATCTCTGTACCCCACTGCAAATCTGCCGATTGAATCTGGGGAGGCCATCCCGCCACTGCTCCGGAGACTTGTGGAGATGGGCTTATATACTCTGCAAAGGGCATCGGTTGGTGCTGTGTGCTCTTGTATACAAATAATCTGTTGAGGCACACATTTTGCTAAAGAGAAAAAGAAAGGGAGAAGCACACGTGATGCCCTAAAGCCTGCTTTATTTTTCATGGTGTTTTATGTAAACCTAATTCTCTGGGCAACTGAGGAACATAGAAGATGTCCCTTTATTCCTTCTCCTTCTTATATCTGGAAAGGCTAATATGACCATCATCAAAATGATAAGATTATGAACAATAATTTTAGCCGTTTATTGAGAATTTACTCTGTGCCATACACCGTTCTAAGTCTTTTACATAGATAGATTAATTTATCCTTAACAAAAACCCCACGAAGGAGGTTAATGTCATTAATCGATTTTTCCAATTAAGGAACTAAGGTGTACAGAAGTTGTTACACGAAGTCTGGGTCCATTGTTACTGAGTGTGCTGATCTACTCATTTCTTGTGTTGGACAAAGGGGTACAGAGATGAAGAAAATCCGGGCTCTGCCCTTGAAGACAGGCGGAAGGCAGCAAATGTAAATAATGAGTAGTAATTCAAGGCAAGATGGCATAAAGGTCCCAAGAGACACGGAAACAAAGAAAAGCAGAACAGGGAAGTTCAGGCTCTTGCTGACCTTGTGTGCCAGAAGTCACACATGCTTACAACAAAGCTGGCATCGTTCAGAACAGATGTCCTCTTGGCAAACATTTTTAGAGTCGGTTTATAAATTACGCTGCATGCGCATGCATTTGTCCACACACACACACACACACACGCACACATAAGCACGTGGCTTTGGAACCTCCTCGCCCACCCATTTCTATACTAGGATCACTTGATTTCCCTAGCGCCTGGCTCACATTGAGAAGTTACTGAATACATATTAATAAAAAGCTTGTTATAAATAGGATGGATTTGAGATTTCATAAAACCTGGCTTTAAATAGTACTCCATGGGTCAGTTACTTAACATCTCTGTACTTAGAGCCCCTGTCTGTAAAGAGGGAATTTATAGTGACAGACAATGCTTATGAGGTTGTTTTGATGATGAAATGAAAAACTAAAAAAAAAAAAGAAAAAGAAATAAAAAGGGAAATGATTAGCATATATTTTGATTAGCATATATTAGCACATAGTAAGTGCCTAATAAATAGCTTCTATGATCGGGTTCTTGATAAATGACCCAAAAGCATTCTGAAGGATTGAGCCAATAGATTCCACACCTAAGACTATTTTGTAAAACATGACTCCGTTGGATGGATGAACCAGGTATATTTGTTAAATTCTGAGTCATGTTTCTTTAAAATGTTATGCTATAAAGTGAAAACTATGTGGGCTATCTAAATTTGGGATAAAAGCATTTAAAAAAAAAGGTCTGTTTTGTGTAACTCCCGCATATTATAGTGAGAGAGTGGTCTAGCAATGAAATGATGTGTTGGTAAACTGAACCAAGTAACAAACGTGAGCTAATCCAAGCTTGCTTTATACCCAGCGGGTGGGCAAGACTGGATTTTACCTTATCAGACCCTGGAACTTCAGCACTGACAAGTTTATTCCTATCTTCCACGAACCACACCACACTTCCCAGCTGTGGGCATTGTATTTCTTTGACCCTCTTGCTCAATTACTGGTACCGAAGGGGGCTGTGAGGATGTCAGCGGATGGTTTCTGAATCGGGGATGAGGATCATACATCCATATAAAATCAGCTTGGTTTCCTAGCAATTTCCTCTCTGCCTTCCCCTCCCAGATGCAAGCTGGAGTCTGGAAGCTGCTTGAACATTACGGCTGTTACAGAACCAAGCTATAATTTTCAGGCTAATGGAAGACATATTGGCAAAAGTTGACATTAAGTGGAACTAATTGCACTGTAACTGCTAAATAACTAAGAAATAACTACCCTGTAATTTATGGTTCAGTGTGGACTATTCAGTAACTTTGAAGCTCTTCATAGAGCAAGGAGTTCAGTGATGCATGAGCTGCCAAACTTTCCAGCACTCAGAGGGCTCTAGAAACTGAAGATTGTGTGTTGCACAAACATGCAAGGCTGCAGTTTACAAAGGCAACCTGCCCTACTTTGTGAATAACGGCGTCACTCCAGTGCTTAGTGGATGAGAATTGTGCCTGGTAGAATTTGAGCTTAGGTTCATCGTGGGTTGAAATCCCAACCCTAGTGCATACTTAAGGAGTATGTCTTTTATGCTACGATTCTGCTAATGGATGGACATTCTGCCATGTACAAAATAAATTAAAGGAGAAAGTAAGGGCAAGTGATGAGGCATAAAGAATATTACTTTCATCTGGATGACAGCCCTCATGTCTAGTTAGGCTATGTACAGATTTTAGTCCTTCCAAATCATCTTGTGAGCCACACACTTAATTCAGGAAAGCACTTTTGAGAAATACTGGTCCTGAATTTAGATTCTAGCTCTTTAGTATACATTCTCCTCTAATGAGTTAATTTGTAACCATTCTTTTAGATAATCCGCAGACACTGTGTCCATGAAACTTTTCTATCCTGCCCAAGCAGGTTTAGTTATTCCTTTAGGTTAGCACAGTGGTTTGTTCTGCATGTATGCACATTATTAATGATGTGACCTCTTAATCTAAGCTAGGATTTCTCAACTTCGGTGCTATTGACATTTCGGACCAATAATGGTCAAAATTTGTTGTGGGGGCTATCCATTGCACTGAAGGATAGTGACCAGCACCCCTGGCTTGTACCACTAGATCCCAGAGACACCAATGCCACTTTACCACTCTCAGTTATCACAATCAAAAACCTCTCCTGATATTACCAAATGTCCTTAGGGGCATAAAATTACCCCCTGTTGAGAACCACTGACCTAAGCTGTGAGGTACTAGAGGCCAGAGGTTTTATCTTGCTCATTTTTGTATCTCCATACTTAATATCCATGATTGACTGTTTATAAATATTTAATGAATGATCATTTTCCCTCCAAGTCTTTGCTAAACTTATAGAAACACAGACGATGAGAAAAAGAAATTAATTTCATTAAAAATAATTCTCTGCATATCTTATCACAGTAAAATAATCATTTATTGTTATCCAGCCACATTTCCAAAACTTACTTGTTTTTGAGAGATTTATTGAAGAAAAAAAAGAAATAGAAAAAGTAAAACTACATTGTTGATAGGGTAAGTAGTAGTTTGGGCAAAATATTAGATAATAATAGCGCCCGTGTGTTTAGTGTTTTTACAATTACTAACTTACTTTCTTACCCTCAATTTCTTCATCTGTAAAATGGATGCATAGTTATTATCCTGTCAGTCAGAACAAATGGTTCCTCTAATAACAAATTAAGATATATATTTTAGAAAGACTTGATACTTTCAGACTACTCAAGTTGGTTATCTTTTATTCAACAAGTCTGAGGACTAGAATGTTTTATTCCTCATAAATTTTTCTCCAAGTAACTAAAATCTAAGTATCTAAAGTCCGAAAATGGTTTCTAAATTTTAATTTGACATTTTAGATTGAATAAGTTATTTTACTAATTTTCTTTTTAAAAACGAATTGCATCATATTTGCACATAATCGAACTATCACTTCAGGAGACAGATCATCATCATAAACAGTCATGTGCATACTGAATCATTTCAGCCTCGCTCTAGAAAATTCAGACTATTGTAAGTTCTGCTATCATTTCCTGGTTCTTTTTGTTTTGTGTCACATCTTACTTTCTTCCATCAGTTACACACCGTAAGCTGTCCCTCTGATTGCTTTCACTATGTGTTAGCCTAAAGCTGCCCTCAAAATGTGCTGACCCTACTTACCTTCTATGACAATAAAAGACAGAGACATGAATGTATTCCATTTACTTAAAAGCAAAGTGAGAATAAATAGGATCTGAAGATCTTTCCTGCAGAGAAAATATGTGGACATTACTACACAAGTATTGAGATACCAATTTTTAACTGCTCAGAAATCTTTCATTCCTTTTCCTGTATCAGATCATGTTATTATAAAGAGATGACATTGTTGTTTAGGTGGCTACTAGACAGGGGAGGGATGATGTAACATTCTGTGGACAGACAGAGGTAGGAAGAGTGAATGAGGGTTGGGGAGGATGGAGAAGAAGAAAGCAAGAGAGAATAAAAAAGAATATCAAGGTAGAGGGAAGGCAAGAGAAGGAGATTCTGGATGTTAATCCTCTCCTCCAGATAATTTATTCCACCTGTATTATGACCGTGTGGCATAAAAACATCCTTCAGAAGAGGATTCTTCCTGTAAGAATGTTCGTCATGTGAAATTCTATTTGAACAATTTTTAGTTAGACTGATATTTGGTATATGAAAAATGGATGCTGGCATCTGCATGTAACAGAATTTTCCTGTGAGCAGGGTCCCTCTTTGGAACGGGTTGATTTTTTTTTCCCTGGGGGTGAAAAAGTGGACTTAAGTCCTTAGTTTTCCTCTTCTTCTATCAAGGAACTTCAGATAGTAGATTTTCTCTTTGCTGCTGGAATGAGCTTTATGATGAAGCAGAGAGCTAAGAATAATTAACACCCCTTCTACATTATCTATTCAGACTGTCTCAATTCCTTGATGAACTTTGAAAAGACCTTGATAATCTGAGTCCAGAAACTGTCTGTTCTTTGGGATTTTGATCTATAAAAGAGGAGTGATATCAAACTCAACACTTCTTGAATTTTAATGTGAATATGGATTACCTAGGGATTTTGTTAAAATGTAGATTCTAATTCAGCATGTCTGGGATGTGGCCCAAGATCCTGCATTTCCATCATGGTACTCAATTTATAAGGTCATGTATATAAAAGCTGAGGATTACTGTTATTTTCTGATGACGGATATTAAAACAGAACATCTAGAGTACAGTTAAAAACACATGATGGAATTTTTTTAAAGTATAAAGTTTTGGGGATTTGAAATTCTGGATTCCAGTCCTGTAACTTTTCATAAATTACTTCTACATTCACCTCTTTCTCCCATGTAGAATGGGAATGACTGCCCAACTTACAAGGTTTAAATGAGGAAATGTATGCAAATGTCCTGTCATTGATCCTTGCATATAATAAGCAATCGATGCATGGTAGTTATTTTACTGTTACAAAAGGCCAATGAATAGATACTGCTATCTCCCTCACTGTGCACAATTTCAAGATGGCTTCCAGTTGGATCCAGAGAATCAAAAAAGAAGAAAACCAAAAAAGGAAGAAAAAAGAATGTAATGCAAAAGATTGTTAGTATAACAAAGGATACATTTTTACTTATAGTTGCTGCAAAAGACATTTGTATCTAAGATGCTAACAGGAAGCAATCTGAGAATGTATACCCCCCACTCCCATTTATTTTCAATAAAAATAATTTTAAAAATGTTTTTGTGGCAATTATAATTTTGTGGTTAAGTTTATAAATCTATATGGATTTTATTTATCCAGAATGGTTCAACCTGAATTGAGCTGAAGTCTCCTTTGGTGTTAACCTAAGAAAAAAAATTTCGCTATGAAAATCAAAAGTGTGAAGCATACTGTGTGGAAGAAGAGGCGTATGGAGAGGGTACAGATAGAGCAATGCTTACCTCTGTTAGACTGCACTCTCATTTACTGCTCATGTCTTTCAGCCAGGTTGAACCTCTTTTCTGGAAGTGCCTTCTAATCAGAGGTTTTAAAAGTAGACTTTGATACAGTAAGTAATGTATAAATGTATCCTCTGGAGCAGGGGTTGGTAAACTATAGCCGTTGGGCCAAATCTGGCCCTCTGCCTGTTTTTGTAAATAAAGTTTTACTGGAACACAGTAATGCTCATTCATTTAAATATTATTTATGGCTGCTTTCATGCTATAACAGTAAAGTTGAGGAGTTTTGATAAAGACGGTATGGACTACAAAGTCTAAAGTATTTACTATCTGGTCCTTTACAGAAAAAGTTTGCTGAAATCTGTTCTAGAGGAAAATAAATCTAACATTAGCCTACTGTATGCCATGTATTTCATCCATGTTATTTTAATCGAAACCATTTTATGAAAATTTCTTCAGTGACTTTTATTTGCCAGGTAGCGTTTCAGAGGCAGCAACAATCGGCAAGACACAGTTGCTGTCAATCTACATTATGGAGGTGGGTCAAAGCAATGGGGCTTATTAAAGTGACCTGCAGAATGCTACATATACACATAGTCAGGTTATCTAATTGATGGGGTCAAGGACCACAACACAACTTTGAGATAATTATTATTATTCCCATTTTAACAGCCAAGAAACTGAGACTCAGAGGAGCTGAGAGACTTGCCCAAAGCCAAGTAACTAATAAGCATCAAAGCTGTGTTTAAAAAATATATTTCTAACTAGAATCCCATGCTTGTGACCCAAGTGACACTGTGTTTTCAGTTTGTCTCAGAATTGTCTCTCTAGTGTCTTAACTCTCATCTTTCCTGCCTTGTCCTGTTCTTCAGCTTCAGGAACATTTCTGTAATTCCAACCATCTTTTTGGCATGTCGTCATTCCTTAACTCCATTTTCTCTTTGAACCTGCGCCTTCCTAGTGCCTGACCCACTTACCTTTTGCTCTCACCAGTATCTCATGTACCTTGATGTGAAGTTTCTCATGATGCCTTGCTCTGCTCTGACCACATTTTTTTTCTACTCCCAGAATTTTCCTCAGTATTCCCGAGCAAAAGAATTCATGATCTCCCATCGGTCAATTGCTTTGGATCTAATGATAAACAAATATTGAATGACTTCAGTCAATTTATCACTGGGATGCAGATGGATACTGTCGATTAACAGTCTTGTTTATTTCTTTAGCAATTCCACAAGGAACGATGCACTAAAAGCCAAATGAGGAGGATGCTTGGGCATGGGATCAGTAAACCTGGCTTTAGGTTTTCCCTCTACTGCTGAGTACCATTTTCTCATTTGTAAAACTCAGATCATTATAAGTATCTTAGAGACTTACTGTGAAGTTAAAATGAGACAAGTAATGTGAAGGCATTTTGTGTAAACACAGGTAATTGTGCAAATATAGGGTGAGGGTATTGTTAATTTTACTATTAGGTATTGTGTAAATGCATTTAAGCTGTCATGCTAATTATTTAACATTGCAATGTGATAAAAAAGAAAAAAAAACTTGCAATGGAACATTAGAAGCAAAATATGAGTACAAAGTACTATTTTAGGAGAAAACAGAAGCAGAGCAAAATTTGGAAGAGCCAAAAGTCACAATGCAGATAACTCCTAATCTATGAATAAAGCAGGGACACAGGAGAACACACACACCCAGCCCCAACTCTCCCCTGGAACCTAGAACTAGTTTCTCTAATTCAAAAGAACTAAATGTTTCCACTTAATGACTATTTTATTGTTTATAAAATCTAATGTGTTTCACAAATGTATGGTTTTGCTTTCTAGGATTTCAGTTACCCACGGGCAACGAAGGTCCGAAAATATTAAGTTGAAAGTTCCGGAAATAAACATACATTTTAAGTTGTGCGTTGTTCTGAGCAGCATGATGCAATCTGGTGCTGTTCCGTCCAGGACGTGAAGCTTCCCTTCGTCCAGCAGATCCACACTGCATATGTTACCTGTTTGGCAGTCACTTAGTCGTTGTCTCAGTTGTCACACCCACCGTTGTGGTATCGCAGTACATGCTTGTGTTCAAGTAGCCCTCATTTTACTTAATAAGGACCCCAAAGCCATTCACGTGAGTTTTATTACAGTACATTATTATAATTATTCTTTTTATTATTACTGTTACTTGTTATACAGCATAACATAGCTGTGTAGACTAATAAATCTAGCAACTTATAGATCAAGCTAGACAAGTTAAAGCCTCCTGTGCAGAAGAGTTTGCTTTGGGAAGAGCAGAAGAAAGGAGTATTGCTTATGAACCCCCTTTTATTCCCCAAACTTTGGTTAATAGAGATGATTGACATGTCTGAGAGTTTAGGCTTAAGTCTTCTTAATTAGTACCTTGTCATTTGTAGAACAAAATTCTGCTTTGACTTCTTAGTAAAGACAATGATGGCGAAAGCTAAGGAATAAAAATAGGGCGAAGAAAATAAGTTAACATGGAGGATTTAGGCTGATGGCTACATGAAGTGGTTTGTGGTTTCATGTGTCATATTTGGCAGCCACAGGTAGCACTGTAACCGAAGTTGGATCCCTTTGTAACAAAGGGAAATAAAAACGATGCTATAAAAATGCACCTGCCCTTCTTGCCACCCAATGAAAAGAAACTAGACTGACTAATTCAAAGCTCTTTTTGGATTTGACATTCTGGTTTGGTTTTTAATTTAAATTGGGACAAAGGTCAAGAAGAATGTTGCATTTTCATCTTCTTTTGAAGTTCTCCTGAGAAAAACCTGCAATTTTAAAGGCGGGTAAAACACACACACACACATACACACAACATAAAGAGAGACTCATTGCCTATAGAAATAAGCACAGATGGGGTTGAGAAAGCAAAGACAGGGTTCGAGCTTGAGAACCAGAAAGTCAATGAAACGACTCTCACTTGAATGCATTTTCTAGGATGTGAAGAGTAAACAAGAGAGGGAGCTTTCAGAAATTAGAACCGATCTATCACTAATGATGCGGAACGATAGATGGGTCTAATGCTTGCTGAACACCTACTATGTGACAGGAATTGCACTACATGCCTATAAGCCGCATTCCTCCCCCCCTCCCCCCAAAAAAACCACTTTTATAAAACACTTGTTATTTGATGGATATCTGCTAGGAATTTTACATATATCATCTCTTAATTTTAACTACAACTCTGAGGAAGTCACCTCTATTTTCAGGTGAGAAAGAACGAAGCTCATTAAAGTTAAGTGAACCATAACAGCCAGCCAGTCAACCAGTCAGCAAGTTGGAAAGGTTAAGATCCGAGACCTAATCTGGCTGGCATCAAAACTCACGCGATTTCCACAACAATTTTCCAGGAGAGTTTCTGGTCTCCTCTCCTGCACGCTGTACAAAGTTCTTCCACAGTGTTCCTCTGCTGATACACCACTAACACCAGGGCTAAGAATTTCTCATGAAAAGCTGAATTCCACTGGATGTTTTTCAGCGAGCTGGAACAGAATCAAGTTCCTTGCAACTTCCACTCATTGCCACTAATGGAGTCTTCTGAAACAACACAGAACAATAGTCATTTCTAGATCGGAAATAGCAATTTAGTTGCTATTCAGTCTTCACTAGGATATTTCCTGACCCCTTTAATCATTAATTCAATGTTCCTTTAAATGTGGCGGCTCTAAAGCGACCACTCTGT
>NW_006440132.1:2727773-2748763 GCF_000325575.1 Pteropus alecto
CATTCAAATTTTAAAGTTTCACTATAAAATTCATAAAACAAATTCTCTACCACTTAAGACTTCTCTGTTTATAATCATTTGCATTTTTTGATTGCTGGAGAAGTGATATAAGCTGCGGTGGAAAAAATGACATTTCCCTGACACACAGTGGACAATAAAATGACATAATTATGTCCAACATGCATGAATATTTTAGAACTACGCCCAGAGAATGTTAAATAAATCTCTTAAAATTCTGCAACTGCAGCAAGGTTTTGTTTCTATTTCACTCTACCTTCTTCTCTTGGCTTTTTAAAGGAATTTTGTCAGTAGAATCATGAGGGCTATTTCTTATATCTTGTCATTTCTCCTGTTTCTATTATTCTCTAAGGGGCTTAATGCATTTAACCCTTTGACATCCATGGATTATTTATTAATCATATTTTTAACTTATAAATTTATAAAGTCCTAGTTAGAGAAAGCAAAATTATTGTTTCAGGGGTGTACACACTCTTAGTCTCATTGTATATCACATGACCATTGTAACTTAAGGGGCATAGTTAAACCTTCAGCTCTATTGCAGAAGGTATGGCATGTAGAAAACTCTCAATAAATCTGATAATTAACCAAGTTATGGGAATTCCAATCTCTTATAGAAAAGAAACTTGCATGATGGGCAGAATGCCATTGAATTTCTAACACTCGATGATTTTCAAAAGAATAGAACTTGGGCACTATAAGATCATCAATAACTGCTGAATGGCTCTCTATTGCCCTTCTAATACAATTAAAAATTTTTTGGCAATGGTTACAAGGTCTAGGATAAACTGGCCTCTGCCTGGGTCTTCACCCCAACCACTCACACACTTGTTCCTGCCACATCATCTCCATTGGCCTTATTTCAAATTTCTAAATGAGGTGACCTTTTGCACATCAGAAGCTCTTTGCACAGACTGCTATCATTGCTTAGATGCTTCCACCACTTGGTTGACTTATGCAACCATAAACTCTCTCTTAAATGTCACTCTCCTAGAGATGCCTTTCCTGTGTACCCCTAGCCCACCACCAAGTGCACAGCAGGTCCTTGATAACAATAAGCTGAATTACTGAACAATTACCACCCACGATGTGCATTCTCTTCACTAGATTAACTGAGAGACAAAAGGAAGGCATGCAGTTGAAGAAGCTGTACATTAAGACTAAAAGCAAAAGGATCTTAGCTCGTTTTCATATAACACATTTTTTTTTTTTGGTGAGGAGAAGTTTCTTTTGTGAAATCTTAAGATAACAGATGATGCTTGAGATACCTGTCAATAAGCATGATGCTATATGTCCCCTCATCCAAGAGATCTAGAGTACATTTGATTTTATGACTAAGTTCATACCTAACTGCAGCTGGTACTTGGATGGGATGGTCGAGGCTATTCTCATTATCTCACTTAACAGATGAAGAAACAAAGAAGTAATTATGTGAATTTGCATGTACTTCACCAAAGAGATGGGACATGGAGGAGCCAGATAGGATACAATTCTGTTGAATTTTTATCTCTGGACTTTTCTTTATTCTTATAAATCACTCAAGAGGAAGGACAGTGCCACTTACTCACAGGGGCGAAGAAGAAGACAAGTATTGCAATCGTGCTAGTCTTCATGATGGGACTGGCCATAACCTCAAAGGATGGCTGCCAGTCCAGGGATGTAGGTTCAGATGTTAGATCATATTGATCAACCAGAAGAGCCCTACTTAGGTCTTAACATAAAGGTCATTTTATAGTTGTAGAAAAAGTATATGTAGAGTGAGACAACATGAACTCTTGCCTATGATCAAGCCAGGATAAGTACGTTCTACTGAACAATAAACAACCACCAAGTTTCAGAGTCTGAAAACAACAGGTTTATTTCTCTCTCATACTGCATGTTCGTTTCAGGTCAGCAGGGGGCTCTGCTCATTATAGTCATTAAAGGACCCTGGCTGATGAAAGGCACATGCCTACACATACGTCCGGGATTACCGCAACACTGCAGTCAGTGCCTGACACTGCCCTGGGTCATTCGATGCTTCTACCTCAAAATGACACACACGTATCTGTCTCCTCCGCACAATGCCTAACATGAAAAAGTAAAGAAGTATAGTTTTCCGTGTGCCAAGAGGGGAGAAAATCTGGAATATTTTTTTAACAGACTTAATAACTACTACAGTCTGCTTTTCATTGACATATATTTCTTCCTTTCTTCTTCCTGCTTTTAAAGTATGTTAATTCTCACACAACCAAGAGAGATAACTCAAGAACTCGAGACAACTCATCTAGTCATTGTGATTCATTTGAAGTTCAGATTCCTTAGTGGTTTTCAAGTCCAGAGATAGTTCTTTTTTAGTTCAGAGATCTGAAGTAGAAACTGGAACTAAAAACACATGTTTTCAGCCAATATATAATGGAAGAACATGCACAGAATTACCACGGTAAACACTCGCAATCATAAACGAAGGAGGCACAATAGTTATTCTATCGTAATTCTAAAATCCTACTGGAGAAAGGTGACGAGGTTCCCTCTGGCTGTGAAAGATGTTCCCAGATCAGTGTCCTGTTTGGCTCCCTGGATGGGGACCCCTGTTCTTTTGTTTTCTGTGGTCCATAGTCTGCTCATGGCCCATTTCCAGTTAATGGAAATGGAAGAATTCTTGTCCACATCACACAGTGGACTTTAAAAACATGCCCTATTCAGTGGCTGAGCATCTTCCTCAGCCTCTTTCCTTCTTAGCAGTTTGAGAGCCCTCGTGTTATTTTAAATCTCAAACAGTCAAGGACTGTTTGTGATTTATTTGCAGTGCCACTCGCTTAAAATGTTAATAGCCTTTCTATCTCTTTGAATCCAGTCATTTCTGTATTCCAATACCACTCCACTGTTCTTTTCTAGATATATTTCTTAGATTTGCTATGTCTTTTTCGCTTGCCTCTCCTCTTCCTCCAGCCCCTGCCACCTTAATTACAACAACTTCAACTTTTAAGGCTTCCATGGGCAAGGCAAGATAGTCTTTATTTTTTCCCTGAGCCATTTTTTTTTTTTTTTTTTGTGACTGAATGCATTTACTGGATACCAAGCTCTTAATTATGCCTTTCCTCTGAAGCACCTTAATGCACTCAGAGATTTTTAACAGTGGTTGTGATGGCCATTCCTTTCATTTGATTCTTGCTGCAAGTTTAAATTTTCTTTAGCCTTTGTTTAGTTAATGACTGCCTCAATGCTATCTTTTTACAGATTGGGTTGAAAAACAGTTTCCTTCTTAATCCTACAAGTTCCTGATCTTCTTGACTATCTCTGAACTCATCCCTTTCTTGGAGTATCTCGCCAAGTATTTTCAAAAGCGCCCACATCATATATCAGATCACATTAGGATGATGATGAGGAGGAGGAGGAGGATAACCCTTATATCTCAAAACCTTAACACAAGACCAGTGTGGATCAACGGGGGCTATGTACTCATTGCAGTCTCTCAGGGTGCAGGTGGATGCAGATGCCACCTGGATACAGGCTTCCACTGTCACTGTAAAAATGGGAAGAGACCATAAAAAAGGACAGACTGTCTTGTAAAAGCTTCCATCCAGGCAAAATACAGAATGCTTCTGTTTATATTCTATTAGCATATTCCATGACCTTGTTCAACTTTACGTAAGCAAAGAAGCCCAGTACTAAGACGCGGCTCTCAAAAGGAGATTCAGAAGAAGTATCCAGTGACCAACGCTGATAACCACAATATCCTGTATTGCTGAAGGATACTGAGGAAAATTCTTCCACTCTTGTTTTTTCCCCCCCGCAGTATCAGTCAAGAATACTTGCTTTAGAATGTTGCCTGATTGAGAAACTTGCATACCTATTTTACATCCTGTTATAATGAACCGGTTTCTGTTCAGGTGAGACTGTGGGATTTGACCACTAGCTAGAAAATTTCTCTCTACTCTCACCCAAAACCTGGGGCAAATGAGATCTGTTAAATAAAATTGCTAAATTGTACATTCTGTCACAAGGCACAATCCAAAATAAAGATGCATCGGAGATGCTGAGACCCATCTATGACCACGGCCAAGACCTAAGTAATGTTTCTCTGGCCACGACCATGATCGTGACATTTGTAGTGACGTGATCTCGGATACACTATTAAAGCATCTCCTGCCTTGATGTCCTCTTCTTTAAGATGGTATGCTCAATTACATGCCTCATCGAGGTTTTATCTCTTTAAATGTCTTTAAGATATTCATGAGATACTAGTTGTGTCAACTGCTATACTTATATTAACAATGATCATTGTCTTTAATAATAATATTAACACGGTTGCCACTGTTGTTGTTTTTTGACCTTGCAGAGCAATGAGGGAAAGTCTTACCGGTAAATGGAAGGAGAGATTAATATCACTCTCAAATTATCCACTCCCTCCATTTATGAATCAGCAGAAAATTGTTTGTAAGATAAGCCATCTTGTGGGGAACACTTCTGCTTGCACCGAGAGCTAGAATTTACCCTAACTAGCATTTACACTACTGGTGGGGGTGGTATCCCCTTCTTCTGGGCAAAATTCCAACATAAATATTTAGTATATAGAAAGATTTTATAGCAAGGATGGCTGGTCATTATAATATAGGACAGATTCTTTAAAGAGGCATTTTAGCTGTAGATAAAGTTCAAATAGCCTTCTACCTGGAGTGGCTTAAGTTAAAGCTTCCCAGCAAACAAAGTAAATAGGTCATCTGTCAGGGCCCAGCACAGATGTTGCTCCCTCTTGAAAACCTCCCACGATTTGCAGATAATCACATTCTTATTTATAAGAGAAGCACAGTAAACTAGTGGTGGAGAGTGCAGCAGCTGCTCTGGACTACCTCAACTGACATAAAACTCTGCCAGTCACCATCTGTGTGGCCTTAGACTCATTATCTAGCCTGTGTTCTCTGTGTTTTCTACTCTGTGTTTTAACATTATATCATCTGCCTCATAGGGTTTTTGTAATCATCAAATACTATTATTATACATGTAAAGCACTTAGAACAATGCCTGACATATGGTATATATTCAATAATTGTTTGCTATTTTTAATAGCACGGCACCTCAAATAGAATATAATTTATATGTTTACATATCTGCTTTCTATATTCAGACTGTGAGTACCTTGGCATTAGAGAAAGGTGCGATTTAAAATTGTTATAAAATAATATCAATTTTTAATAGCAATCAAGACAAATAACATTAATTGAACACACACCGTATCCTAAGCATTTTTAGGTGATTTATATACAGTATCTCATTTAACCTTGTTAATCTTGTTAATCCTGAAGAAACGAAAGCTTAGATAATTTAAGAACCTTGTTCAGAGGGAAAAGCACAGTGCTTCATGATAAATCTAGGTTTCTCTCGTGTAAATCCAATGCTTTTAAACACTAGGCTAGCTTTGTCCACAGTATACAAACTACCTCTTTGAATTCTCAGCCCCCAGCGCAGCATTCACACTTAGTGAATATTCCATAAATGTTTGTAGAATTAAATGGGTTCTTAGTTTTGGGGAATGGTGATTAAATGTGATTGCTTAGAAATGAATTACTTGGCTATGCTGAACAGATTTTCAAGAGTTCTTCATCTAATTGTATCTCATCCTATATTTCTTCGTTTTCTTTCTCAAATTCACATCTGACCCTACCTCTCCTCTCTTTAAAATCTTCGATAGCTCTCAACATTTTACCGGATAAAATCCAAGCTCTCAGCATGGAGTGTTAGTTTTTCATAGTCTCTTGGGGCTTGAAAACAAAGCTGGTCAAAAGGACTACAAATGGTTTCAATGTCAGCCCCTGGTTTCAGCTTGTTAAATTAATTGCCTCAATTAATCCTCAAATACCTAATCCAGGGGGTAGGTATTAGTATTATTTTTGTTTTCTACTCTTATTTCTGGGATAAATTGATTCATTTGGACAAGGTCACAATGCTAGTAAGTGGTTGAGTGAAAATTTAAACCACAGGAATCTGGTTTGAGAGCCCCACAAACTGGATATTAAACGATGCTGTGTAGGGTGGAATGGAGCATAGATGAAGGAGCTAATTCTTCGTTTAGAAGTCAGGAAAACTTCCCTGATGAAGGATGGTCAAAGAAGAATCTGGTCACAAGTAGGAATTCATCAGGCAGAGAAGACAGGAAAGAGAATTTTATTCAGAGAGAATTGCATGTGTGAAGACGTAGAGGAGGGAGAGAGAGAGGGAGGAAGAAGGGAGGAAGAGAGAGAGAGAGAGAGAGAAAGAGAGAGAGAGAGACAGAGACAGAGATACAGAGATAGAGAGACAGAGAGAAAGAGAGCTAGAGAGAGAGAGAGAGAGAGAGAGAGAGGTGGATTCTAAGTCTTTAGAACAATGGCTATCTTATTGAAGTCACCAAATATACATTTTTTAATTGAAATCTTTTTTTCTCCCTAATATTTATCTCGATCAAAATGGATACATGCACAGGGAATAGACATGCCCATATAGACACATAACCTATTTAGCAATCTCAATGGACCATCAAAATGGTCTAAATTCTTACTGCATTTAAGTGTAAACCTGCTGTGATGCTGTGTGCTCCTTTTTATTTGATGAAATAATCTGAGTCATCTTTCTCTGTATCTTTCCAACATTCCAGCCTCTACAATCTCTCAGCCGCCACTTCACCTCTTGTCCCTTCCAGATCTGGCTCCCTTCCTGACCTCCTCTTACATTTATGCTCCACCGAGACAGAAAGACACAAATCCAGTTCCAGCAGAAAGCACAAATATGGAACTAGAACAACATTTCTGTTAAACAGATTGTGTTGCATGGCCTGGGATTTGTGAATGTATCTATTCAACTGGGCTTTTTGTTAAATTAAAATTTATTGAAGCCAGGTCAGCAAAATTTGGTGATGTTGGGCCCCCTCCACAGGAAGGTGGAAAATTCTTTGCTAAACAGAAGCCTTCATTGAGTGGTTTTCATTGAACGGTTTATTTCTGCCTTTATGTACAAAAATATGTGTATATATCATATAGATATATTTAGTATCAATAATATACTTTTTTAATTTTATTTTTTAGGCAAGGCAACCCTTGGCTGACCTCACAGATTGCAAGGACGTTGTCAGCTTACAATTCCTTACTTTTTTTTATTTTTTACGCCTACAGCACCTGGTCTTCCTAGGTGGTCTCCCATCCAAATACTAACCAGGCCCGACCCTGTTTAGTTTCCGAGATCAGATGGGATCAGGCTTGTTCAGGGTGGCATAACCATAGAGTATCATTAATAATATTTCAATGTTGATCAGTCAAAACTTATCGATAGCAACTATTAACTAATACAAATAGGTACCACTTATTGAGTAGCTTAATAAGCATGTGCTCCTTCCTAGGTTTCAGATAGAGCCTGCATTCCTCAACTCCCCCTGCTCCCCATGTAGAGGAGTCTCTATTGTAGTTAACACTCCTGGCTTCTTGCAAGAACTTTGATTCTAAGATGTGTAGATAAGTGAGTCACTGACCCCGTGGGGTAGCAGACATGAGTCTGTGTTTCTCAATTAGAGGTTATTTACTACAAGTTAGTGAATATCAGGAATTCGCTTGTTCCTGCTTCTTCACCCAGTGATTCAGTGACTGTGGATCACTTTCTACTTTGCCTGAGGCCTTCACTTGCTCTCTTGATGACATTCCAGGGCTTGAGGAAGGTCGGGGAGTGTGGCAATGGGCTTGGCAAGTCCATTTAGCCTCTCATTAAACTAAAACACATTGTTCAAAAACTTTAAATGTAATACTTTATTTTAAACTGACTGATTCCTGGATCAATATCTCCCTTGAGTCAGAATGAAGGCAGACATATAGTTATAACGTATAATATAACATGTTATATATAACATATATATTATATATGCACATAACATACACACATACATATTACATTTATAATGCAGATTGAATTATATATGTGTACATGTGTTTTATATAATATATAGGTTATATCATGACTATAACTTTGATTATGAATTTGTGAATATGAATATAATTTATGAATATAAAATTCAGACGTAAAGTAAATAATAACTTTAAGATGATAGATATCGTTATCTTTTTACAAATATCATTGCTTAAGTGAAGGAACTTGTTTGCAATTGAGCAGCCAGTCAGCTCACTTTCAAACCCAAGTTTGTCTAAATTCAAAGCTTATGCTCACAACCAAACAAATCACTTCTTAACAATTACTTAACCCCTTTTAGAAGCCTGATTGAACTGCTTATGGGTATGGGAAAGTGGATCTAAATTCTGACTTCTGCTTATTGTCTATAGATTTTCAAACCATGAGATCTCGGGTAAGTTTTAGTGCAGAAGGAAACGAAGTGAAACAAATAACAGGTATGGAGGCCCTCGGTAATGAAGGTGCATGATGACCATAGGACAGTGAGGAGGTTAGTTTAATATAAGAAGGAATTTTGGAGGGGTTGGAATAAAGATATTCTGGAGAAAGTGTCAGGATTCAAGACTAAAAACCAAGACTGAAATTGCCTATGAAGGTTTTGAATTTCAGTTGAAGAAGGTTGGACTTTGCATTTCCTTGTTAGTATTAATATTAACAAAACAAATACAATTTTTCAGTATTATTTGGCAAATGCTTTTTTAGGTTTCTTATACATTATCTCTGTTTCTCCAATCTACCCTGAAATACAGCTGTAATTATTTACACATTATTGGTAGAGAAACTGAGGATCAGAGGGGATCAAACTTTTCTAAGAATCACTGAGGAGCTCAAGTGAGAGCCACTGTATGTTGATTTGTGGGTATGAGATGGCAGTCCATCTTGAAGAACTGGAAACATTTGACCATGAGAATGTGAGAAGATGTCATTCCAGGCTAAGGGAACGACCTAAGAGGAAGTATGGGAATAGAAAATTACTAGGGCGCCCGAGATTTTGGAGAGGGCAGCAATCTGCTATGGAACCCTAAAATTTCTTTGTAAGGTGATCTGCAAGAAGGGAACATGCTGAAACATATTCTTCTGGGTCTACATGCTTTTCTTCTTCCCACCCTGAGGTGGAGGAATCTGAGGAAGGTCTCCTATTACTGAATTGGATGAACATCTTTAAAAACAGCTGTATCTTTATCAAGAAACAACGTAACATTAATTTCTCACCGGTCGGTTGAGGGGAACTCATGTAAAATGTATGTGCTGATTTTTAATTTTCTCTAGTGCAGGTGGCAGGCCGTGGTGGGGGTGGGGGTGTCGAGGGGAGGAAATTTGTAGCGGAATCGGTTAAGTCACGCAGACCCATGCATGGAATGACCTTGCTTGCATGCCAAACTTCAGGCGGAACAATAATGAGAAGGGAGCAGAACTAATCAGTTTGGAACAGGGCCCATTCCCTCCATCACTCGGGCCACTTAGAATGCAGGCGGTGTCCTCAGCTTTTCCTCAAGCTTTGCCCTTTGAACACAAATACAATGCTTTCCCTTACATAACTCCACAGAAAATGTAGGCTTGCCATCTAAAATAGAAGCGGAATGAGTCTCCATGCTAATGTAACTTTTTCTTTTTAGTCCCTTTTTCTCTTCTTCAATGTCTTCCTTTTTCTCAGACCTTATGGAATATTGAGGGTGCCTTATTGAACCTAACTCTGTACCCTTGATGGCCCCCACAATCTAAGAGTCCTCTCTTGTGTCTTCTCATAGAACGTTTGTGCGACCTCATTTTATTCATCTATGAAATGGAGACAAAACTCTTAGAGTTTTTGTGAAGATTTAAGGGAAGACATGCATAACGCACTTACCCATGTTGTTTATGACCACGTTTTAACTCTCTCCCCAGAAATATCTGCTTTGGAAATTAACTTTAGCACTAACGTGTTAATCTTAGGCAAGTTTCTTAATCTTTCTGAGCCTTGATTCTGCCTTTTATAGAATAAAAATAAATGTCCGTCTTGTGAAATTACTGTGAAGATTAACATTCACGGTATAAATATTTAGTAATTGTTACTCATCTCTGTAAATTTCTGCAACTCTTTACAGAGTACATATTACTTGTCCAGTACTGGAATCTTAGGGATGGAAAAAATAACTCAATAATTATAAATTCAGGTCAAAGGTCTGGAGGCTGGTGGTTTCTTTTATCATGTGTTGTTCCATCTGTGTTGTAGATAAAGGTATTTATCACCCACATGGGTGCTTCTGTCATCAGTTCCGAGGACAGAAGCCCTGGAGATCCTGCTTCTGCTGAACTGCTGGACCCAGGAGGGTTAAGAGGTCACTAATCTCTGATAGATGGCATCAAGTGTCCCCAGTCAACGGCACTGCTCATGCCCAGAGAGCTATTGTGAGCAACGTGACTGTTCTCAAGATCTGCTAAGAATATGAATTAGATTATAAATAGAAAAGCTTCTCTGCTTCAAGACTGTCAAACTATGACATTTCTAGATAGGGACAAATTTTTGCATCAGAGTAAAAACACACAGTGCTTCTGTTCAGCACTAACAGTTGGAATGGTAGCCTACACAGTGTCAAACAGGTCTATGAACAAAAGAAGGTTACAATGGCCTTTTAGAACATAACACAGTCTCTGATAGAGGAATTCCAGTACTTGTAAATTCTCTAGAAAACACACACACATTTTCTAGATCTATGACAGAATAGTCTCCATCATGAGCAAATGACAATAAGATACGCTTTTTAATTTGCATTTTTTCTGGACTACCTTGTGCTTTGCTGCTAATATTATGAATATTGCTGAGCTTTAAGAGGCTGAGGTTCCTCCTAAACCTGAACACAGTAATGAGTTTGGGGGCAAATAAATTACCAAGTCCAGTCACTTGAGGAGAAAGAAACCAGTACACATTGAGCTTCTAACCCTGCTATTCTGTGTTGGGTTATGTTCCAGGTTTTTGTCTTTCATGTTTATTTTATGTGATCCTTACAACAATTCCATGAGGTCATAATCTTTTTGGAAATCTTATAAATGAAGTTGCAGATGCTCCAAACTTAGGCTAATAATAATTTGGCTCCTTGAGATTTGCCGGCCAAGCATAAAGATGCAGTGTGCACAGAATACATTTTATAAGGGTGGTGGTTCTGCTAATTGGAAGACCTTTTGTTTAGCTGAAAAACTGTGATGACTTTTGATAAGCACTGTTGGAAGTAGGAGCTAGTTCAGTGCTGAATTAAGATGTGTCATAAAGGAAAGAAGAATTTAAAACGCTTAAAGAAAAATACTGGAGAGAAGAGCTCTAAGTCAATTAGAATGGTCTTTTCATGCATTAAAAGGAGGAAGAAGAAACCCCCAGCGACAAGATGGTCAAGGGATTTTAGAGAAGTTATATCTGTATATAGGGAGAGGGTTGTTAAATTGCTTGCTTAGAGATGTGTGATATAATCTCCTGTCTGTCTTTTTTTTCTATGATATTTAAATAAAATATGTGTTGCTCACCAAACCTCTGATGCAAATGAATTAGTCAATGGATTTTAAAGAGGAATAGGGTTTCTGAATTTGGCTGGATGCAAGATGAACCATGAAAAGCATCTGCACTTACGGAATGCAAAATGAACCATGAAAGAGAACTCATACTTATGTCACAGAACTGACATGTGGCCTTCACATGAGGGACATATTCTTAATATCTGGTGCATAGTTTAAAAAAAAACTATCAAAATATGTTGAGTCTAAATGAATTAAATGGATATAAGAAACTGTAGGATGTGAGAAAAAGTCAAGAATTGAATCCAACAGAGAGATCGTTATTTAAACATCATTGGAATTCTTGCTTTCTTCATCAGTAAAATGAGATTTTTGGATGATAATGCTTTCAAAGACTTCATTCAGTTTTTGCAAGCTTTATTTGTATAGCCACTTCAATTCGTCTCAGACACAGGCAAAACCACTAATCCTAAGATACTTTCCACTATGAGAAGCAAGATGTCAGAATCCCCTACTCAACAGAAGACACTGTGCTCAATATTTCCAGTATGAGTCAGAATTCTTGTCTTGGTAGATCAATTTCTTGATCCCTGAGGCTATCACCAGGGGTTGAACAGAAGGACCCAATAATACTCTATGCCATCAGTACCAAGAGATAAGCTGTGTACCCTCAACTTCCTCCCACATCTCCTCTCAGTTTTCAGCAGAGTTGCCGCAGAATTGTAAGACCCATGGGTAGAGTTTTGGCATGAAAAATAAAACCCAGAGTTCTGCCTGCAAAAAAAGTCTTGCTAATTTAATTGACTGTACATTTTATTCTACCATTCAACAAATATATTTCGAGAAACTACTATAAGCCAGATCTTGCATGAGATGCCTGAACTATGAGAAGGACATAGAAATTATTTTTGCCCTGTTATTGGTTAAGTCTAGAGGTAGAGACAGGCAAGAAGTCAAACAACTGCAGTTTACACTACGGGAAGTAAGGTGATGGGCAAGTGCAACATGGTGTGAGGCCCCAGGGAAGAGTACATAGTCCAGACATAGAGAGTGGAGAATCCTTGCCAGAGGATGTGATGTCTAAGTACAGACTTAAAAGATAACTATGATTTAGGAAGACAGAGAGAGCACAGAAAACGCTTCGAAACAGAAATTATCTTCTAGTTGTCTAAAGTAAAGATGGTGGATTTGGGTATTCGGGAAACATAAAGGAGATCAGTCTGGACAGACTATTGGGCTGGTGAGAAGTATTAAGAGATGACACTAGAGAAGCGAACAGTGGCCAGCTCTTGAAGTCTCTGAGAGCCACTTTAAGATTTTGGACTCTATCCTATGGTCAATAGGGAGTAATTGAAGGGTTTAAACAATGTAAGACATAATCAAACAGACATTTTTAAAGATTCACCCTTCCTGGACTTTGAAAAAAATTTGTATGGCAGCAAGAGTGGAAAGAGCGAAACAGGAGATGATGGCACATGAGCCAGAGGAGCAGCAGTGAGAATGAAGAGAAATGAGCACTTGAGATACACAAAGGAAATGCATTTTGAATGAGATTTAATCTTCGAATTATTCTTTTGATAGTATTTTCCTGATCTTTTCTGTATTTCCTAGACTAGGTTGGTTAAACAAATGCCATGCTACTAACCAAGATGATAATATCTGCTAATGATATCTCAATACCAAATATTACTTACCTCAGCACTGTAGTTAATGTGTGGACAGCTTTATCCATTCATTCATTTCTTTATTTAAACATATTATCTACTATAAGCTAGGCACGGATCTAGACACAGGAGACCTAATGGTGAAGTGATAAAGGCCTTGTTCTCATGGAGCTCACGGTCCACGAGTATTCCAGACACATATAAAATAAATACATAAATGAGCAATGTAACCTCAGATAGTTTTATCACAGAAGGTGGTGAGATAGAGTAACTAGAAATGGACATTTCACATTGTGGGATCAAGAAAGGTCTCTCTGAGAGGTGATGTCTGAGCTGAGACTCGAGTTCTGAGAAACTCATGTAAATATCTGGGTGAAAGATGTCCCAGGAAAAGGAGCAATAAGAGAAAATGCCTTAATGTTAGACATCCCTCCTGACCACCCCATTTACTGTCACAACCCAGCACTCCTTGACCCTTAATCTTGACCCATTTATACTACTCTACTTTCTTCCTGTCTTGTAAAGGACTCATCACTTTTTAAATACTTTTTAAATACTTCCTTATTGTTGATTGCCTATCTTCCCTGACTGGGACAAGTTTCCAGAGGTCAGAAGGATTTATGTTTTGTTCACTGGTGTCTCCCCAACACTTAGGAGAGTTTCTAGTGCTCAAATACTTTTTGAGTAAATGCATGGAAGAGTGAATACTAAGTGATTAGGAACAGGACTAAGGAAAATGGGATGGAATGTAGGGAAGTGAGGTATGACATGAAATAGGGATGAAAAAATAAATCATGCAGAGTTGTGTGGACTATAGCAAAGAGTCTGGTTCTTATTTTCAAAACTCTTTACTAGAAATGAGATTGGATTTGCATCTTTAACAGATCTCTCTGGGTGCTGTGTGGAAAATGAATTTTAGGGTGTGAAGAGAGAGTAGAAGCAGAGTGGTCTGCTAAGGAGAGAAGACTTCAGTGATTCATAAGCCCATTTCCTCAGCCTAAATGGATTGCTCAGTGTTCACTATCCTTCAAGTACAGTTTGCATTAGCTTTATAGTAATGCATTATGGGGAATCTGCCAACTTCCTTTCTTCTGGCATGGCCAAAGGTAACAACAGCCTGGAGCCAGGTACAGAACTAATCTGAAGGAGCATCTTTTATGCCAAGAAAGCATAAACATACTTCAGAGATGCAGCCTTGATTAAAAATACATGGACACTCTGTGGATCTAAGCTGAAGACATATGGCCTTTGATTGCCTGGCATTTTCAATTCATACAAGAACATTATGGTGCTGCATTATGGATGAGAAGACACATTTTACTCTCTTAAATGGAGGGCCGTTATGTGCTTTTTCCTTCCCCTCCCCATCCTCCATCACCCCCAGTCAGAGATTGAACTGTTCAATTAACTCCTGATTAACTGTACTTCCAATTGGCCAAAGGAGCATTTTCTATAGCCTATTTGCTGCCTTTCTTCATGGAAATGAGAGCTAGCTGTGCCCCAAAGACTAGGAAGTGTCCACGCCACCAGCTCTCCTTGGTGGCAGGTTTCCTGCACGTCTCCTTCATTGCCTACCTGTTGCTACAGCTTTTATACCAGCGCTCTGATCTTGAACAAGTAAATTAACTTCCGTATGCAGCATGTTACCTTATAAAATTTCTCTATATTTTCACTTAAACCTCTCTGAAATATTCAGATGCCTTCTTCAATCTTGAGGAAGAAGACAACATGATGGTTAAGAAAACAGACTCCATCATAAAACAAAAAACAAATAATCTAATGAAAAACCTAGATTTGAATCCTGAATTTATTGCAAACTAGCTGTGAGTTCCTAAATCAAGTCAGTTGATGTTTTTGACCTTAAATTCTCTTTTTGTATGACAGAGGGAATCATGGTATGCTGTGGGTGGATATCATGAAGCCATGCCATGAGGTATATCAAGTGCTTAGCACAGTGCCAGGGACATAGTGACTCCCTCAAAACCTCTGGCTACTATCATGGCTTCAATATTTCTGTATGTGCTCTATACATATTAGGTCCTTAACTAATGTTTTCCTTAAGTGAATCACTTAAGGGAAGTCATGATGCATTATGAGTTACAGATGCCAGTTCAATTCTCTCTCTTTCTCTGTAATGGCCTTACAGGTCACACCAGGCTTAAATGTGGTTCCTCTGTCCTTCTCTAACTTGCATTTCTGCATCCCTTGTGTGTTGATTCTGTATGGGATAGAGATTAACAGCAGCACTGTAGAAGCCAAACTGCTTAGATATACACTGGGGCCAGTTTGCCTGGGTTTACATTCATATCAGCTGTGAGGCCTCGCAGAAGTCACATAAGCTGCTTGAACCCCAGTTTTCTTCATTTAAAAGATGAGATAATAGTGCCACTCACCATACAGAGTTGGTGTATTAAATGAGTAATACATATAAACCCTTGGCACAGGAACTGGATTAATGTAAGTAATCAGTAAGTATCATCATCATCATCATCATCATCATCATCATCGTCATCTGTTATTTTGTTCTCTGATAGATTTTATATAGATGTGAAGACAAGTATCACATTTTACATACTTTGTATTCCCTCTTAAAGATCCTTACATGTCTAAAATGTGTAATATTCTTAGGGTAACACTAGTATGTGTAACATTCTTAGGGTAACGCTAGGCACGTTCTGTTATCCATGAATGATTGAGTTAGGCTTAGGGTGACTAGACATGCTGGATTCCCCGGGACTGTCACAGAAGTAGAACTTAAAGACCTGTATCTTAGAAAATCCCTCAAGCCTGAGCAAACTGAGTTAGTCACCCTGGCAGACTAGAGAAGATTAGAGTTTACAAACTGACCCATTAAAATGAGACATGGGAAGACAGTTGCAATTAGACTCAAATGCAGAAGAGATGATAAGCATTTGTCTATTAGGAAGGTGGGGTATGTAAGGGTTATGGCAACAGAAAACTATATGCTAGGCAAAACCTCAACCCTAGAAAAAGAAAGCAGATCATCAGATTTGTCCTCAAAACAGCTGAGGAAAAAGGGTACCAATGCTTATTGAATAATAATACATCCTTACACATGTATTATATCCCTATTTATATAAACCTATCAAGCCAAACCAATCAAAAAATTAATTGAGCATATGTTATGTGCCAAGCTTCTGATGTGCACTTTACATGATTTCATTTATTTTCCTTAATGGTCTAATATTATACTTGTTAGAATACCTGTTATGTAGATCAGACTATCTGGGGGTAACGCCAAAGCAACAATTTCTTTTAAATCTCCCTAAGTGATTCCAATTTGTACCCTCCTAAAATTCTAAGGTAATTTATCTGGGGTGCAGCATGGGCACTGGGATTTTAAAAATATTTCTAGGTATATAACAGGTTGAAAAGTGGTTTCCCAAAATTCATATCCCCTGGAATACAGAATATATTATTGGAAATAAAGTCTTTGCAGATGGAAAGTCAAGAGGGAGATGTTTTGCTTTGCAAATGTTCAGATGAGATCATACTGGATTAGGGTGTACTCTAAATCCAATCACTCTGTAAGAAAAAGGGACATGCAAAGATACATACGCAAGGAAGACGGCCATGTGACAATGGAGACAAAGATTGGGGTTATGTAGCTAGGAGGCAAAAAAAAGTGAAGGATTCTTAAGCATCAGCAAAGGCTGGGAAGAGACAAGGAAGAATTCTACGCTAGGGTCTTCAGAGGGAGCACGGCCTTGGATATAGTTTGAGTGGAAACTTCTAGCCTTCAGAAGTGCGAGAGAATAAATTTTCATTTTTATAAAGACATTCAGTTTGTGGACATTCATTATGGAAACAGGTAATTCAAACCCACAGCCACATTTGAGAACTACTGTTCTTGGGCAGCTTAACCCCAGATCACATCAGGTCATCTTGACTCTGACGCCTTCTTCCCTCAGGTCGTGAATTCCCCCTACAATGTCTCTCACGGTTATCCTCAAAAGGGTAGAATTCGCACACAATAATGAAAGGAAACATACAGGTTTCTAAGTTGCTCTTTTTAAAGTTGGCTACTTTTTTAAAGATCTCATGTGACCCTCATGAGGCAACATGAACACTCACACCTCAGGAATTGTGTACCCAATGCAGGTCTGTCTCTATAGATTTGTTCCCCTTTCTTTAAAAAAAAAGAAAAAAGAAAAAGGAAAAGAAAAAAATTCCTTCTATGAGAATTCCAGAGAAAAGATTTTCAAAGAGAAAAGCACAATCAGTATAGCTGAGGAACCACTCTTGAAACTTATTAGCTTGTGACTCATAGTCCTGAAAGGAGCTAATACCTTAATTTCATATTTCTCTGCTCAAATGCAGACCAAGGCGTAAACTGAAATGAAACTTTACACTAATGGCTTCTTAATTATACCCATCTAAAAGCAATTACCTGAGTTTTAGCAGATACAAAGTTAGGGTTGATGGGACTAGCAGATGAGAAATAGCATGAAAGGTCATCTGCAAAAAAAGATCAGTGGAGAAAAGATAAAACGCAGTGAGAAGAGACAGAAAAAGAGATAAATAAAGGTTGATAAACTCCTAATAATAATGCTGCCTGGTTTCTAAAACAAGGTTGCCCCTTTCTCCCCTAACTGTCAGAAGTGAGGCTAAAAAAGAGATGTTTTGTTTTAAGGTAGACAATGACTAGATGTGATACTTTGATACCTGAACTACGATTACTTTATGCAGTATTTTGAGACAAAATTTACTAAATTCTAGAATTAGGATTCGAAGGCAAAAGGAATTAAATAAACATTTTTGGTATGTTATCCATTAAAAAGGAGCACATAGAGCACGAGCTCGCTTTGCAAAATCATACCGTTATGTTGCGTGTGTGTGTGCATGTGTGTACACATGTACACAGGCACAGAAGGATATTCGCCCAAATATTCACATGTCCTCTTGATGGCACTCTCCTTTATGCCATATGCTTTTCTATTCTGTTTGGATTATTTTCAATAAGCTTATATACATTATGGATAAAAGTAAAAAGTGATTTTTAAAAATAAAAATCTAATATAAATGAGCCAATCTAGTGGAAAAAGGCAAGTTAAATTGCTTGTATTTATCTCCATTAAAAACTAAACCGACATGGATTCTAGGAGCAGGCCTGGAATGATGCTCAACATAGATCAGGGTCTCAAAGTGAGACCTGCAGGCCAGAATTCATTCCATGGGGAATATGTTTTATTTATGTCTTGCACGGACATCAAATATTTTAAAATGTGAATGGCTTTGGATATACTTTCCAATTTAATTTACCACATTCTTCCTCCTCTGTCTCTGCTTCTGCCTCTGTCTCTGTCTGCCTCTCTCTTACACACATACACACACACACACACTGAGTCTATTTTACTTATTTCTTTTAATTTGCCTAACACCTGGCACTTTGGTTTGCAACCCTCTACACATATGGAGTCTTACTGTTTCCTTTCCTTGGAGAGCAAAGTTAATGCTTACATACCTGAAGCAGCCTTTGAGGACAGTGAGTGATAAGACTGCACGTCCTCAAAGATTTCCCCACTTTTTGTCTCATATATCAATCATTTGAGTTACCTCCTGGTTTAGAATTCCTTTTTTTTTTTGAAATGCTGATGTCATATGTTCTCTGTGGGCAGGAACCTGTTATAAATTAAGTGTCATGAGCTCAATTCCAGTCATTGATGTCCATTCAGAAACCTGCATTTTTGCAGTGCTCCTAGATTCAGCATAAGGGGGAAGAATTGGTTTTCCATCAAAGAAAAGTCCATGGCCAATTACAGCGTTTACATTCATTTTCATTTTTTGCATCCAAATTTAAGAGACAAGAAAACTTTTCTATCTGCAACGGCAAAATTAAAAGAACGCTAACATATATTAGTTGTTTCCTACATTCCTTACTCTGATGGCTGCTTTAGCAGCAATAACTCATTTTAATTTTCATAAGAATTCTCTGCAGCAAGAATTACTCTTATTTTATAGATGAGGACATGGACACTCATTGAGATAAATAAATTTCTGAATATTGCATGGCTTTAAGTGCTAGCAACAAATCAACACACTGAGTTCTTCTGATAGCAAAGCACGAACCATTTTCCCAGACAGATTTTTGAACAGATCCCCTGTTCGTGCTGTGCTGGAGCCCACTGGCACTGGCTTGTGAGATGTGATTGTGTGCACGCCTCAGTTCAGTTCAGTGATGTCATGTTGGTGGCTTGATATCAGCGATGGTGGGAGTATTTATACCCTGGAAATAGGCACCTGCTAAAAATTGAGCCTTTTTTTTTTTTTTTTTTTCAAGAAAAGTCACTTGTTAAACATTTACTGGCACGACACTGTTCTGAAATTAGATCGAAGGTCCTCTCATTCTTTCAGTTTTTATCGAGGTTCCCACTATTTCTCAGGCATGTGGTTGGTACCAGAGAGGAAAAAAAAGGCACTAAAATGATCCCCAGCTTCAGAAATGCAGATTAGTGAAATCTGACATGGGGAAAAAAACCAAAGATCACAATATCCAACAAATGTCAAAGCAGGAAATAAAAAGTCACCTTATTCTGCAAGAAAGGAAATACAGACTAGGGATTTTATAAGTAAATTACAGTTAGTAGGTAAAATTCTAATAAGAATTATTCAGATGGATCCTACTTATCTAACTCTTTAACTTTCAAATTATAGAAAAGACAAGTCAAATGGACATAAGCAATAAAAGCCTTTTTTATTGCTGCTTTTTAGTATTTTGTTTGTTTGTTTGTTATCATGACCTATACTAAAAACTATGCACTAGCTTTTCCCTCTGTCTGAAATGATTATTTTCCTTCCTAAATAGTCACATCTAGCCTTTTAGTTCCATCTTTTCTGTTAATTTGGAATAAATGACATCTCAGAAATGCATTTCATGGTCGCCCACAATAAGATACCCCTAGAGTGAGTCCTAATCCCATTACTTGGAGTTATGGTTGAATTGCACAACCTCACTCCCCAAAAAAGATACGTTCAAGTGTGAACCCCCAGTGCCTCAGAAAGTGACCTTACTTGGAAATAAGGTTTTTGTAGATATAAGTCAGTTCATTAAAATGAGCCCTAATTCAATATGACTGTTATCCGTAGGAAAAGTAGAAATTTGGACACAGAGAGAGATGCATACAGAGAGAGGACAAGGTGAAGATACAGGGGAGAATGCCATGTGAAGAAGGAGGTGGACATCATGGTGATGCATCTACAGTGTTAGCACCATATGATGATACTATGATTAATGCTGGTAATAGATGGCCTGCAAACTACCAGAGTTTAGGCGAGAAACATGGAACAGATCCTTTCTCTCAGCCCCAGAACGCACCAATCCTGCTGACACCTTGGTCTAGGACTTCTAATGTCCAGCCCTGTGAGGCAATAAATGTCTATGGCTTCAGTTGATGATACTTAATTATGTCAGCCCTTGGAAATTAATACACTGTATTTCAATTTATCATTCTATCTTCTTGTTTACTTATTTATTAGTTTTACTCTCTTTCTCCTCACCCTGGAATCTGGGGACCTCTTGTTCAAAGCTGTACCTTGTTCTAGGTCATTGACTGCTACTCAATAAATATTTAGCAAATATTTTTAGAAACAATAAAAGGAAGATGACTGGCTCACATAACTTAAGAAAAAACTAGATGTATAATTTTAGGTGACATTTGACCAAGCAACTTGATGAAGTCACCAAGATCTATCTCCTCTCTCTCTCTCATTGTGGTGTCATGTCAGCTTTATCTTACATGTAGAACAAATAACCCTTAGTCATCCCAGACTTCATCAGTTAGAATGTTCCATCATAAGAAAAAGTGGTTAACAATAAAAGAAATCCTCTGAAATTAGAAAGGATTTCAAATGATTTTGGTTGAAAACAAAGGTAGATATTTGTTTTTTGGTACTTCA
>NW_006440132.1:2748913-2759859 GCF_000325575.1 Pteropus alecto
GGAAGATCCGGAACTTTCATTTGCCTTCATTGACCTGAACCGGGTGAGTTACGAGCTTATCACAGACCCAATTACCATGCTACTGTGGCCAGAAGCTAGGGGTGGGCAAGATCATGCTAATACACGGAAGCCATGGAGGCGGTCGGTGGGTCGCTGTCACCGAATACTCAAAGGCTTCTTAGGAAGGAGAAATGGTGAGCTAGAGGCTGAGACACAACCAAAAATGCCCACCACACTGTCCAAATATAGAAAGATATTTTAAACTTTTGGAGCCACTAGCCTCCACCAGCGTTACATAAGCCAAACAGACACTTACTATGTCTGAACTGATGTCTTTTCTCTGTTATTTCCCCAAGTTTTCCTCTTTCAGATTCATTGCTTTGCTGACTCTGCATAACTGAAATTCAAATCAAACTGACACTTGCATCAGTCACATTCTTCTTTTTTTTCAAAATGGGATGACTCACTGAAGGGATCTGAATGGCGTCAACGGATTTTCTACACCTCAGAAGCACCCGACTGACCCTTTAAAGATACGAAGGCCCATTTAAAAATGGGCAGATTCCTTAATATGGGTCTTAGTATTTAAAGCAATCAAGTGTGGCACTATCTATAATTCAGAAAGAGAGAAGGCAGAACATTTCTTCGAATTTATTTTTTGTTATTGTCGTGAAGGGAGGATTATTCCCTTCACCAATTGGTTTCATGTTTTTTAGTTTTCTTGATTGATGCTCTGGGTAAAAGCTTCAAATGAACAAAATTTCTGCTAAAAGCTGTACTTATGTGATTCTCTCAAACCACTAACATTTAAAGGCTAGAATGCACTGGTTTCTAGGGTATAGAATAAAAAGATTTAAGAATACAATTAGTAACTTGTTCCAGCAATTAGATCTGAGTTTAATTACAAACTAACCTCTTGATAGACCATTTGACAGTCAGTGCAAAGTGAGAAAAAGAGATCAGAAAACTGCTAGAAGCAGCAGCAAAGGAACTTTTCCACATATTTATTTTTGTGCACATTATCTTTAGGCCTGGTGTTGCTTTTATGAGGGAAAAGGTAACAGATTTTGTTCTTTAAAATGGTTTATTTTTTAACTTGGCAACAGGGTTTTATTTTTGCATGCTTTCTCTTCCACCTATCAGAGAAGCGAGTTGGGATCCTGGATTTACTTTCTGCTCATCTGACACTAATGGTACCCAGTGTGTTTCCTCTCCATCTCTGGAGACAAATCTGTCTTCTTAGTGAGGAGGAGAGCACCAAGCAGACTCGAAACCTAAAATGTTAAAGTATAATGGGGCTTAGACATCATCTGATCCAACTCAAACGTATTACAGACATGCACACCTGAGTTCAGGAGAGGCTGGGACTCACTCAAGGTCACAGAGTGGGGCTGTGGCTGAAGTCTCCATATGGGATTCTACAGGTTAAGTGGAACGAAGCTCACTCTTTGGAACAAAGGAAAGGTGTATAGTTCCTGCGGTTGTGTTGGAGTAATTTATTTTCTTCCTGTTAGCATTTCCAAAAATGCGGCCCTTCAAAAGATAAATAGGAGGCCGTTCTTTCAACGCTGCATTTTTCCCCTTAAGTACCAGGACTCAGATCCATTTACTTGGGTGTGCTACACTGATAGGGCTTTATGCAGAGCCGTGCTGGCCCTGTGCACAGAGCCAATTACATTAGAGGCAGAACCGAGCTGAGTGGGAGAAAGCATGTGGTTAAGAATTAGGAGAATGGGCATGATGCCCTATTCTGCTATTTACTAGACATAAGCAGGTCTTTTCACCTCAATCATTTTACTTCCCTTGACTTCTAAATCAGAAACATAATGTCTTACCCAGTGTTGCATTTATTCAGCAAGCATTGTTGAGTACCTACTATGTGCCAGAAACTGTACTAGGGTCTAAAAAGATACGGTGGAAGCCCTGCTCAGTAAAGGTTAGCTCTTATAATATCGTAATCAGTGTGGTATGTTCATTTGTCTCCATTTCTCTGATAACAATGTACTCCACTCCCATAGAAAAAGTGTCCTTCAGCAAAGAAGTTTGGTAGAATAACCACCACCACAGCTTACTTTCTAAAAAAAAAATGCAAAAACAGGTCCAATTCTGCATGCAGGTTTGAAGTGAGCTGCTGCCCAGTTTCTGCTTCTATTGCTAAAAGAGAGAGAGAGAATGGAGTGGCCTCTGCCATACTCCCCACCCCTAGTACAGATATCTTACTCCACTAACTCTGTATTGGGCGCAGCACTATGTGATTTGCCATGGTGGAGAAGGCCAGTTCTATTAGTCTATTTAGTTGCAGGAGTGAGGTCAGGGGTAGCATGCAGACCCTGTGACTTCCAATCCAGCACTCTTTGCCTTTACTGTACTGTCATAATCCGTACAAGAGTTGACATCTCTCACTAATACTGGTCATATTTCATAAGAACACCATTGTCTCTTTAAAGAACAGCATATACAATCACAGTGAGTACATTATATACCTTATTTCCAGACCTAGAGCCCTAACAGTCTACTGCTATGCACAGGGAGCTGGCTCACTTTAGAAGCAGATCTTTATAGATACTGGGTCACATTTTTTTTTGGAGAATCTAATTAAAGTCATGAATGCTGGAGAGTTCCCCCAAATGCCCTTTCAGACAACTAGACTATAATTCACATGATCTCTTAAGACCAAGGTCTCTATGAAAACAAACTTAGTCCTTAGTGTAATAATTTCATGCTTGGTAGTATCCTGGTTTCCACCGTCTGGGCTATTCTGCCATTTATACGGTGGCTTGGCCTTATCTTCCAAAGGTCTGGATGACTTTATCTTGGGAGATTCCTGGAGCAAAGAAGTATGGGAAGATCCTCCCTTGCACCCTGCCTTCTCTGTGACTCTTCAGCAGTTTTTGCCAAGGTTCCCAAGTTCCCAGAGGTTCCCCCAAGTCACACAGCCTGGAGAGAACATTTGAGCAAAGTCTAGAGGCCTGAGCTTGGGCCAGTGGAAGGCATGGTTTCTTCTCCTTCACTTAAATAAGGTTGTGATGAAATGATGCGGACCACTTCCAGCAAGTACGTGCTTGTTTGTTTTAATCTACTGCGCATGTGTGTTAATGTCATTTAATTTAATTTAGTTCATATATCACCTGGTGGATATAAAATAAAAATGTTTAGCCCATTTCAAATGAGTTCAAAGGTAAACTAAATTCTTAATTATCATTTGTATTATTTGCACTTAATATATTGATAATTCATAATCAGTGATGGCAGCCAGAATTGAGGAACTAGGAGATGCAGATATTGTTCAATCTTCAAAGCAACTCCATGATGTGGGCTTTGTCATTCTTAGATCACGGATGAAGAAAATTAGACAGATAAAAGGTTAGTAATGTGCTCAGTTCTACATTTTCTAAAGGGCAGAATTTCCAGGTGTTTAACTCTCACCCTTTGCTTAGAACCATTGTGCTCTGTTGACACTCAAATGTGTTAGAGTGCTTTTTGAGGCAAGCTTCATTTCTTTAATTTACCACAATAATCTTGTGCTGTAGGTTTTATTATCAGTATCTCTTTTCAACAAGTGAGGTAACTATGTCTTAGGCAGTTCAATGACTTAAACAGAAATTTAACCAGTGATAAGAGGCAGACTCAGGATGCTAATGCAAAAATCTCGGTTTTAATTTGAGGACAAACATACACACACACTCATACACACACAGACATATACACACTGATCTGGGGAAAAATGTGGACAAGAAAATATAAATTAGGAAATGAGGATTCAAGATGAATAACTGAATGGTAATACCTTTTCCAGGTAGCTAAGGAATTATTGGAAATATTTGGGACTCCTGAGATTCCAGGTCTAGTCAAGTCTCTGCCATTATTGCTATTACTACTTTCCTAAGCAGTGTGTTTTGGATATAACTGTCCCTTGTCCTAGCACCTGATGGGCATGAACATTGATACTTGCTCCTGCTGTAATGCAGCAAAAATCTCAGGACTCAACTGTTTGTAGAAAAGTATTTATTCCTTTTTCTGAAGGAAACTGGACTTTGGGTGGTAATCACACAATAGAATATATAGATGTCAAATAATATACATCTAAAAATTATATAATTGTATTAACCAATGTTACCCCAATAAACTTAATTTAAAAATAAATATTTATTCCTACAATGACTAGGATCAGACTGATCTGTTTTTTAAGTTTTTTTTTTTTTTAATTTTAATTTTAATTTTTTTGCTGTTGTTGATTTTTGGCTTTGTTTGCATTAGTTTCCATTCTAACTGACAAACTCTCCACAGTCATTTCTCATCTGTCAGGGCCAAGAGGGAGAGGGAAAGGAGAAGGGTGTGTGTGTGTGTGTGTATGTGTATGTGTGTGTGTGTCCATGCATGTGCACGCATGCACAAGTGTGTAAGCACACTTGTGAACCTGGAGAAAGAGAGAGAAAGAGAGAGACTGTGGGTAGTTTGAAAAAGAGTATACAGACTTGCCATTTTATGGCTTATTTATAATCTCTTCGTTAAATTTTTGTTCTTTGAATTCTTTTCTGACAGTGGAAATATTTACTTTGAAATTTAAAATGATATTAATGAAGATGACACAATTTTGATTTTTACCCAAAGGGAAACATGGATTGCCGGCAGGTTGACAGGCTCTGTTCTAGGGCAGCATCTCCATCTTTGCCCACAATCTACTGATTGACTTGGTTGTATGTTTTTCTTTAATTGGTTGTATTTTGCCTTCACCTTCCAAAGATTCTGTGCGCAGGGCTGGGCCTCTAGAACCCTATAAAAACAAACAAGAATTTCTTCAGGTCTATTTGAGCCTGTGTCTGGGCTCTTGACTTTCAGGTACCAGTGTTTGGAATGAGTGAGGCTGACGGTAGGAGAAGCAATAATAATCCTTTGAATATAGGTCATTACTGCATTTATGTTGTCCGGGCGGCCGAACCATCACTTATCTTACCTGATCCTCATCAAAAACCTGGACTGATACAGCCCCTCAGACTAATCGTTCTGAATGTGGCCTGCTATCCCTCCGTACAGATATTTTTATTCAAGAACCGATTTAGCGGCAGTTACCTGGTTGATGAGCAGTTGGCCTGACTTCCATTTTGTTTTTCAGCATCCATGTAAATGAGTTATGCATTATGATGTACATAATCCCCTGAGAGAAACTGCAGGTATTACCTTCTACCTGCGTAAAGTGTAACTGCATGCATTTGTCCTCAGATCATCTCTTCCCAACATTTTTTATTCATTTTCAAGTGGGGAGTGGGCTAAGCATGAGAAATGTTATAGAATGTTTTCTACTTATAGTTTCTGGTAGAGCTCTCCTCTATTAACAGTGTTCTGTGATCATCATACATTCGCTGCTGTAAGAAATAAATATCATTTTCTAAGTTCATAGCACCTCTTAAGGTCTACTTGTAAATATATGTTAGGTTGTCGGAAATGACATGCATATTATTTCTTTACTAGATTTAAAGTTCTTTGAGGGCAGAAAGCTGGTTTTTAACTTCTTATTTCTTTGTCTCAAGCCATGCACAACAATGGGGCTCAATGTTAGTTCTCTGGTGATGATAATTATATTCACTTTATTCACACCTTGCACTATCTTATTAATTTGACTTTTATCCTCCCCCTTGCTCTTACCCAACTGCAGAAGCCATATTTGCTTACTGGATCAGAGAGGGTTGGGGTGAAAGAATATTACAAATCAACTAAGCCTAGTGAAACACGCAAACTGTTTGTGGTCATGCTATTTCATGGACCAAGAAAATGGGATGGTTAAAAAAGGCTCTGGAACCTCACTGCCTGGATTCGAATGTCAACCCAACCACATATTAGCTGTGTGCTTGTCAAGTAATTTAACCTGTCTGTACCTCACTGTTATCATCTGTGAAATGAGGATAATAATAATGCCTATTTTATTAGTAGTTAAAAGCATTAAAGGAAATAAAACCACATAAAGTGCTTGGAATTATTGATGGGCATATAAAAAAAATCTAAATAAATATTAGCTAGTGTTATTTTGTCTTAATGAAACATTGTGAGTTAAATGTTTATATACCGATATCATTTACAAAGGATGGAACTAAAACTCAGACACATTAAAGAATGCAGTTAATAAGTGATAGAACTAGTGTTTGAACTCAGTTCTAGAGGTTGCTAATAAAAATGATGAAGAAAGAATCAAGAATAACCATCTGACTTATTGAGTGTTCAGTATGTACCCAGTGATGGACTGCAAGCTCTGAGACACTATCTCATTTAATGTGCAACAACAAAATGAGATGGTTTCTATCACTGTTCAAATTTTATAAATGCTGACTTCCTGCCTTGGAAAGGAGACAACCTGTCAAGTTAGTGGTGGAGCCACGAACTAAAGCAGGTGTGCCTGATCCTGAAGCCCACACACTTGGCTTCAACTCTACCAAGGTGCTAGAAATCCATTTCTTGCTCTAAAAGGCAAAGGGTACAAACAGTAATGTGTGTCTGGTGGGGTTAGGGGGAGAAGCTGAGAAAAGAATGAATATAAATGGCATTTTGAAAGAGGGCCATTTATAAGCGAGATTATAAATTCTGTTTGAAGATTCCCCCAGAGGACACGTTAAAAAGATGACTTGCACGCAACTTAACGAGAGGTTAGATGAAACGCATCAGGCTCTGTGTAGGCGGGATGCACACGGAAAATTAAATCCACGTTGGAAATGTTAATAAATGCATACACATGTTCTTGTTTGTAATGCGCTCCTTGTTTTTTTCATTTTCTTCCTGTTAGAACAGTGAGGGCATCTTCATGGGGTCTCCCGGGACCTGCTTTTTCCCCCCTAGTTGTTTTCCTTGCTCTCTTTATCTCTCTGCACCCCCACCCCCATGCCCTTTGAATGTAATTTCATATGTCCCAGACCCAGAGTGTGACGATGCACAGGGAATGAAGAACGAGGAGAGAAGACTCTGGGGGCTTCCAGACCATGCCTTGCACGGTAGCCATAGTGATGTTAAAACCCATAGCATTGTATCACTCCCTCACTTAAAGGTCTGAGGGTTTCCTTTGGTGGTCCATACAATGAAGTGCAGGCACTTCTGCAAAACGTTTAAGGGCCTAGTGCATTGGCCACCTCCAGCGCCACTGCCGTCATGACTTTCCATGCCCTCTGCCTTTAACCTGACGTGTCCTTTCCTGCTGGGAACCTCCTTCATTCATTCTTCACATCTAATTCAAACATGACCCTCTTTGTGAAGTCTTTCCCTGAAATTCCCTAGAGAAAGGCAGTGGCCCTGAGCTCTTCGTTTCCCTGGCACTTTACAGGTACCCTTTCTGCATCATTAATATTAGTAATAACATTTATTGACTCTTTAACATGTAAGGAACTGGGCTAAACATCTTATGTGAGTTTTCTACTTGAATTTACATAGTAAATATATTAGACACATTTTATCCCCATCTAAAAATGAGGACTCAAAGACATTTAGAAGACGTTTTAGGACATGCTAAAAGGTAGAAGGGCCAGAATTAATGCTCTGACCCCTCTGACTTCAGTATCTGTACAATTATCAATTATCCCTGACAATCATTTTATATTCATTCATAATGGTTACTCACATATGTGACTCATTTTCCCACCAGTCCTTGATATATTTGTAGGCAGAGAGGTTTTCTTAAGTCTTCTGAAGAAGGTAGGGTAGTATAGTGAAGAGAGCACTTATTTTAGAGTTACAAAGACCTGGCTGAAGTTCTAGTTCATTTATTAGTGACCTTGTGACCTTGAACAAGTTACTGAATCGCTCTGAAAATCAGTCTCTCCCTCTTTATAATGGGGATAGCAGTGTCTCTTGTACAGTGTTATGAAGAAAAGAGGTTACATGTATACGTACAATACTGAAGGTATTTGTAGCCACTCAGTCAGTATAGGCTGGATTCTTTTTATTGTCTTTCTGTATGTCTGCCCAAGATCCTGGCCCAGTGAGGAAGTCCAATAAAGCACTTATTTTGTTTGTTTTTTGCAAATAAAATAAAATATAAAAGAAAATAAAAGGTAATTTGAAACTCAAGACCACATCGAGGGAAAAATATGGTCACCCCTCATAACAAATGACTTGTTACTGAGTTCTTAAAAAACCCTGGCAGATTGACAGCCATTCAAGAAAGGAGGTAGAGAAGGATAGGAAATGGGAATCTTTTGAATAGGGATATGGGAAGAACTCAGCACAGATGGAAAAGAAGGCAGACGGAACACTCTTCAGGGAAAGGAGGAAGTTAAACACATTCTCAGAAAGCTATTCCTAGTGTTTAGTTCCAAGAGTTTGGTCCAAAAGACTCTGGAGTTAAGTTCTGGGTACGGGCGTGCCACCATTATACAGGGCGAAGAGGAAGAGAGCAAGTACGCACGGGATTTCTAGACCCGCAATGAGATCCAGTGGAAAGGAGAGTTTCTAGGTCCTGCGTGTCAATCCTTATTCTGCCACTAGTCACTTCGAAACCTGACAATAAGTTTTTACCCTAGAAAAAGGGAGAAAGAATATCTCTACCTTGTCAGACTCTAATGCAAAATAAACTAAAATAACAAAATGTTTGATCGTATAAGACTTAAACATAATGAACACTTACTCAATTGATATTAAATTTGTTTTGTTTGGTTTTTCCTACAGGCCTCACTCCCTTTCTGTGTTGGTCACGTGCACGGGTAGAAGGAGAAAAAGAAATGCATTTGCTGTCCTATTTGGATTTAATCAGTTGCTGAAATATTTTCTGCCATCATGCTTCAGTGTGGAGATTTCAGGATCTATGGACAACTTAAATTACCCCTCGCCCACCATATGATGGAAGGGACGATTCCAGGGGATTTCCCATCACGGTTTCCTTAGGTCACCACCAGAAATCCAAGCCCCTCGGGTCATCCGCAAAGCCTAGTATCACTCACAGTAGATAATCAGAGAACGAGGATAAAGAGACAGATTCATCAGCATTGTGACATATGCACTCAGTAACATTTATCTGATCATTCTTTTATTCATCCATAGTGCCCACTCAATGAAAGACTGGTTGGAACTTCTGTGGGAACAAAACTCAAATAAAATGTTTTTTGTCCTTACAGCAATATTTGGCACCATTAACTATACCCAGCTTGCAATGCTTCTTTCAGCTTCAGAAATGCCATCCTCTTTCTGCCTCTATGTGCCTCATTTTCCTCATTTGTAAAATGTGGGCAGAAATAGTACATGCCTCAGAAGTATGATGTGAAGATTCAATAAGATAGACCACAAAAAGTTGGTAGAGTTGCTGGCACATAGCAATATTTAACAAAAGACAGGTGAAATGCCAGGGTGATGGTCATAGCAATAAAAGTAGCTGTTCTAGTGGTAAAATAGTGGTAAGATTATCATTATTATTCACCCCTATTTCTACTGCTAATTTTCCTAAGTCTTCTCTGGAAGTAGCGAGGAGACCAGTAGCCTACTGCTCAGTGACACTGCAGAAGAGACTGGCAAGGCAGTTAACATATAGGAAAGTCCTTGGTTGAGAAAACAGAAGCCATCAAATAGGAACCAATTAATTTCTCTATAACAAATCCACAGACAACCTGCTTCTGTACCATGTTCTCTTATCAAAAGCCAGTCCCTCTACATGAGTCTCGATCTTATCCTCTCTCTTTTCAAATTTTTTTGAATACTTTTTCAAAGTATAGGGTATTTCCTCTATACTTACTCCTGTTTCCCTCTCTTTTTCAACATCGGTCCCTCCCTCTGAATCATTTCCATCAGCATGCACGATATAACATTCCCATTAAATAAAAGTGACCCTCTCTTGACCTCACTTTCCTCTCCAGCTACTGTCTCATTTTCCCCTCCCCCAACATTATTTCCTTGCCAGCTCAATTTCCTCAGCTTCCATTCATTCTTCAACCCACTCCATTTAGGTTTCTATTGCCATCATGCTAGAAAATAAGTCACCAATAACCCCCATGTTCAAAACCAACAGATATATTTTGTCGTCGTCCACCTTAGTACCTTTAATAATCAGTGACTCCTTTATACACAGTCTCCTCCCCCTACTTTCACGGGTACCTCAAGTTTAGGGTGAATAAAACTGAACTGAACTGAGTAAGTTTTCTCCCGACACTTACTTTTTTTCCTCAACTCCCCACTTTTTTTAGGGGCGGCGGGGGAATGGGTCCCAATATAGACCTGGATTCTCAAGCCCAAAATAGAATCTCTGTAATTCTCATTCTCTTTGTCTCCTGTTCTCTGTTTATTTTCCTATTTCTCTCTGATCACACATATCCAATCCACTGTCGATCCATCTATAAATATAGAATCTCTTCCAAAAGAAATGCCGCATCTATTGTTATTATTATTTTTTAACTACATTGCTACTATCTTCATCTAGGCCACTTCAGCTCTCATTAGAATACTGCAACTCTTCCTAACTGTTCTTCCCCTTCTTTATTAGTCTCTTTCCACCCATTATCTACTTCGGCTCAAATCTATCTAAGCATGACTGGGTCTTGACATCATTTGAAGGACACCCATTAGCCAGAAGTCCAAGCTACTTAAAGTGGCATGGATGGGTATTCGTCACCTGCCGCCTTGACTATTTCTTCAATTTCCTCTCCTGACATTTTCCGTTCCCTACATTATATTCAGGCAACATCGGTAAGCTTGGGGTTCTTGATATGTTCTCTCCTTCTTCCTCATTAAATCAAACGTAAGCTCCTTTCGCAAGAAATCCTCTGAGAAATGCCTTCCTTTTTTTTGTGCCATTTTAGTTTTTTATCTTTTTTTTTTTTTTTTTTTTGTGCATACTTGTGTTCTCTGATATAGTGGTTCTCCGACATGGCTGCACATTGGAATTACCTGGCAAGTTTAAAAGAAAATCAAAAAACCCAAAACCTCTACCTGGGTCACTGACTCAGAGCTTCTGATTGAGTTGGTATAAAGTGCTGCCCGAGAAT
>NW_006440132.1:2759906-2779591 GCF_000325575.1 Pteropus alecto
AGTGATTCTTGTGGTCAGTCAATTTGAGGCTTGGGAGGTTCTTTTTTTTCTTTTTAATCTCTGTATCTCAGGTGTTATACATTCTGTCTGGCACATATTTGGAATTTATGTTGTTAAAAAATGTACTTACCAACGAATGAAAAGCATATGATACAGTATGATATGTAATTCCCAAATGAAACAAGTAAAGCTAAGTTAAGGAAGGTAAATTTTCAGCAAGATTTGGAAAATGCTTAAATGCCTGGGATAGACTTGCAATAGCCCAGTAGTGTTAAAATCTGAAAGAGGCAAATGCAAGTAAATGGAATGAGTAAACAGAGATATTCATAGTTGAGTCTAGAGAGGCCTAAGGCCATAGGCAAAGTGAATAGAAGGAAATGGAGAGCTAGCATTTGATGAGACTTTAAAAAGCATGAGAATAATAACAAGAGGTCAAAATAGGTATCTATTGTGGTTTTTGAGTCAACTTGAGGATTTAAGAGAAAGGCACATTCAAGTTGTGCAGCCCACTTTTCTAACTTTCAACAAATAGTGGAGAATTGCATTCAAGTGAACAGGGTATTTTTGTTGTTGTTGTTACCTACTATTATCAGTGGTAATGACAATATCATAGCTGAAGAAAGTGAGATCCTGTCTTGGTAAAAAACATAAAATTTGGAGAAACACTCCATGATTTTGCCAGCTAACAGCTATGTGACTTTTGGCAAGTCATTTAACCTCTGTGACTCAGTTTCCTCACAGGTAAAATGATGATAATAATTATGCCTTTCTCACAGAGTAATTGTTAGAAATACAATGTGTTAATTTATGTAAAGTGCTTAGAAGAGCCCAGCACAGAGTAACACACAATAAATATTAGTTCTATCACTATATATATAAAGATTGACCACTGTTTGGAGAAAGCCAAGGTTTCTATATGAAAGAGTTAACAAGTAAAAGTGAGATTGTGATCATCTAAATTATAAACATAAAAAAATTTCTTTTGTAACTAAATCTATAGAGATGTATAAAGATATGTTTGATTTCACTCTCTCAGATACACACATACACATACTACCTTCCAATTTCCAATTGTAGGAAATCACCAAATTAGTGAACTTTCAAAATGATTCTCTCTAAGCTTAATTATTTTCAGCTTTATATATAATCTCTACATAGGCTAACCAACAGTTGCCTAGGAGAGGTCATTCAGGCTTCACTGATTAGATAAGAATTATTTGCAATTAGCCTAGAAATTGTTAACATGGAAATGGGCCCATCTAAATTTCTTGAGTGTTCTTGAAACTACTGCTCTCTCTTTGAGGTTGGTCTAAACCCTCATATAATCCTATTGACATGGCTAATTAATTTGATTAGAAATTTTAAGTTCCCAAAGTTTTTTTAATATCAGAACTTCTGTCCAAATGATCACAAATTATTACTAAAAGAGGCCAAAATTATAGTCAGGCTTAAACTTTTTATAAGCTTCAACATTCCATTACGCACATTAAGTTAGCTGAGGCAACATACATTATTTATTGCTCCCAAAGTCTTTCTCATTGACTCTTATTCTCTATCTCTGCAAATCTGCTTCAAGGCTGCCAACTGTCTACACCTCTGGGATGCTCATGAAATGTTTTTCTTCTCTGGAGCTTCAGAAGCAGCTGTGGTCTAAATCATGTAGCTCAGTTTACAGAAAGAATCCTACTCTAGTCCTGGAGTCAGACCTTCAGTGCAAACACTTTTGGTCATATACTACCTGTTTGATCCCAAGCAAACTAATGGAACTCTCTCAGGACCAGAGACCCCATCTTAGAAAGGAAATAATAAGAATTCCTATCTGGAGACGTCTTGTGAGGGTCACCTGAGCTCATCCATGGCACAAATGACATGACAGGCTCAGTATATGATAGTCATTATTGGCATATATATACACATACACACACACAATTTATATACATCTATATACATCTACAAAATGCAAGTTATCTATTAAATAAATCCAACATACATATTTGTATATAAGCCATAAACATACATTATACATAGATATACATACACACTATAGATTCTAAAATATACAAAGAGACGCTTTATCTTGGCTAAGTGTTGTTAAGACCTAAACCTCAGAGTACCTATTTTATGATTATATAAGGATGATTTAGAATTAGTACACATGCATACATGTGTGCGTATAGTAATGCTACCGAGTTAAAATTAATTAACAGTTACTATTTATTTATCTTTTTAGACTCCCTTACCCACAAATTGTCCCTATTTTTCTGTCTGCCAACTTAGTGAGCCGACACGCATCCTCACCACAGATGACAGAGGACAGGACGAGCCAGCGGTGTGCTACAGTGGGCTTGAACTAGCTCGCAAGCAGAATCAAATATTTTCAGGAATTTTGCAAGCCAGTCGTTAAACAGAAACATTAGTAAAAATTAAATTATATAAACTTACAATGAAATTTTATTCAAAACAAAGCTAATAAATTCTCAAAACTCAACCATTACTAATTCTTTTTTTCTACATTATGCTATCATCTGCACTCTTGACGTGATGTCTACTTTCTCTGTAGAGAGGAAAACATTACATAATGGCATGCTCTTAGGCATTTCTTCCTATTTCCGTTTTCAGTGATGTTGGAAGTTTGTAATGAAAGTATTTATACTATGGAAATTGGCCAATGCTTAGGTCAGTGCCTTTTATTTTTTTCCTGGAGAGTCAGACGTTAAACATTTGCCATCACACCCCTAAAAGAACCATTTCTCCTGTGTGCTGCATATTCTTTTTGGAGACTGAGGGACTAGTAGCTAAATAAGGCAGTTGTGAAAGAAAAGCAGCATTGGCGTATATATATATATATCCACATAAACCTACTTAAATTACATGCAATAAAGAAAGTACAGAGAGTGGAAGGAAGAGGGGAAGATTTCCCTGGAAACTGTCACAGAACAAACACACATGCTTTTGAATAATGAATTTAATTTCCAAGCTTCACAGAAAGCTCTTTGCTGCCTTTGCTTTCCTTTAACCTTCTCCTGCTGCCTTTCTCTGGCTCCTCTACCTGAACTTCGTAAAGAGCTGCGATTCTAACCTGTCCCCGCCCTCTCTATTATTCCATTAATCTGTCTCCGCCCACATAATTAAGGCAATCACCGCCTTATGCTTCTTGCAGAGCTACGCTAATAGCCCCTTACTACTGGGGCATAGCGACCTTCAGCCTATATGAGCTGGGTAGAAATCTCAGAGGCCCTTCCCACACTGTCCCTGAGCCTGCCCACCCCTTTCTCCCCTCCTGTGTCATGGTCATGCAACTTCTGCTGCTTAGAAACCATTCTTCAACCTCTTGGCTGTTCTCCCCCAACTAAGGTGTTTACCACTTTTGGTCAGAAAATCAAATTTCTTTCCACCTATATTTTTCTCTAGTTACTTTCTCCAGTCCTCTTACAGGATCCTAGGAGGCTGAATTCATCTCATCAAAAATTATTCGAGAAACACTTGAAAAGGAGTTGTGGGTGTTAGCACATGCTAAACCAATCCCAAGTCTTCAGCATCCGTGAAAAGGGGAACAAACACGCTCTGGGAAGTTCTCAAAGAAAGAACCAGGAACCGTAGATAAAAAAAGGAAAGACTATGATTTCAGGTCAAAAAACTTACATCCCACACTTATCGAACCACCACTGAACAACCCACCCTGGTGCTGAGGTAGTGAGCTCCAAGACTAGAGTCACCACAGAAGCAATGTCACAGTGAAGTAGGAGGTTGGATTAAAGGTTCTGCAAAGTCCTGTCCACTCTAAAATCATCTTGGTCCATGAATCTCTGAGTTGTAGCCTGAAACACCAACCATGGGACCAGTATTTTTGACTTGCGTTCATCTCTCTTCTCACCCTCATGCCTTGTATCATTTATAGCATAATTTTGTATCCCTGCTTGAAAGCAAAGTGGGGCTTCGTCATTACCAGATCCCCATTGGATTTTAGTCGGTTCTTCTTTGAAGTAACCCTGCGTCGCTTTCTTTCTTCGAATGGAACAAAAGGGTAAATTGTCCCCAGTGATACAGTGATATATTTCTCAAAGTACAAAAAAAAATAAGACAAAGTAAAATAAACCATAAAAGGGCCATAATCAAGCATTTCAGAGACAGGATAAGACAGAAGAGGAAGGATGGGGATTTGAATGTGCGGAGATAATAGCAGTTCTTACAATGCCTTTCATCCCTGGCTCTCTTAAACATCACGTAAAGCAATATTATTGCCCTCATTTTTCATCTTATTGTTATTCGGCATTTATATTTGCAAGGAGTTTAGGGTTCATTTTTATTAGCAGTCCTTCATAATGTCGTGGTGAGGGAGGCAGAGACAGGGGCCCTCTCTGGTTCTGTAAGATGAACGGGCTCAGACAAATTAAAGGCTCTGATCCAGTCTCCATCAGTGGACAAGGGGCCAAGGTGAGATTCAAGCGCTTGACCACAGGGCCTACATTCTGAGCAGGGGAGAGTTAAGCCAGATGCATGGGAGGAAACATTTTGTGATGGAAAGAGCACGACTTTTGGAGTTGAACTTTTTTCCCCTCTCATTAAATTTGGGTTGTGTCTTCGATAATAAAAAGGAGAAATAAAACATACATCACTAAATAGAGTCATTTTAATAATATGCTCAGGTTGAACATCTGAAGTAGGAATTGGTATTCTGTAAAATTTAGTTTCTTTTTTCATTTCTTTTGATGGGTACTTAAGGTGTGATTGTGATTCTCCCAGCATTAAGATAGACTTCCAGGCAGCATGGTGAATGGTAAGTCTAGAGACCTGACTCCATGCATCCCCGATGGAGTACACGAAATATGGGTGCAAACTGTTTGCTTCTCACTCCGTCGAGAGGTGGAGTCTCGTAGCATTAACAAGTCAGTTGACCAACCAAAAATGGAGGAAACAATGCTATGCCAATTCCGGGACTATCCTTTAAGAGGTCTGGCAGCTTCCACCTTGCCTCTTGGAATCCTAAACTTAGAGATCTCATGTGTACTTACTCCAACTGATAGTCTCAGCTGAGCCTACACTTCTACTTTAAATAGGGGTAAAACCATCTTAGATTTTCCATAGCAGCCCATCTACCAACCAGTACAACCATGTAACCTTTGTTGATATAATATGGAACAGACAACTCGACCAACTGAGCCATGACCAAATACCTGACCCACAAAAATATATGACATAATAAAAAGATTGGTGTTTTAAGTCATTACGTGTTGTCGTACGCTATGCAGCAATGAATACTGAAACACCAGTTATATTCCTGCCACCAAACTGGAAACAAGAATAGAAAACTGGAACACCAATCTTAGCCACTTTCTACATTTCCAACTTAATTTCCCTGAATGCTTTGCATACCTCATGCTTTTCCAGAACAGGGTCCTCTCCCTGGAAGGTCCTTATGCATATTATCCTGGCCTTGTGGAAGTCTCATCTTTACTGAATATTTTTCGCTGACGTCTATCAGTCAGGATAATTAATGTCTGCTCTAAAATAAAAAAACAAAAGTCTCAGTGACATAGCACAACGAAGGTTTAGTCTCTCTCATGCCAAAGACTGATATGGACTAGATTTTTCTCTGGGGTGGTTTCCCTCCCAGAGATATGAAAGAGCTCCAAGCTCCTTCCATCTTATAGTTCCACTGTCCCTTAGGGCCTCCTTAATGTTCCCCACTGGGTCCTCTACATAAGGCCACATGGAAAAAAATGCATGAGATTATAGAGGCCACAACTGAAGCGATATATATGTTTCCCCCATATGGCATTATCGAGAATTGGTCACATGGCCTGACTCTAATTGCAATGCCAGCTAGAAAATACAGGCTTCTTGTGGGCCCAGAAAAATAAAAGGGACTGGTAAGTATCTACTCGGTCTTTGCTATACCATTCTTGTCAAAGGTAATCCATTCTTCCTGCTGCAGAGGGTACTGAATTAGAAAAGTATGAGTGTTTAAATCAATCTTGATTTTAGCTTTGTGCCAAGCCACTTTTCTAGCTGTGTGAGCTGGGCAGGTTACTCAGCTCCTCTGAGTTCCAGTTTCAGTCATCATGAGGATAACAATGCCAGATATTAACAAGTAAAATAAAAGGTCTCATAAAAATACTCAAAAATAATTTCACTTTGTCTTTCCACATGCCTCCTAAAACACTCTCTGTACTAGAGATGGACAATCTCTCCTTCTAAACCTTTGGTGGACGTTGTTAGTCAGCTATGACATTTTATTTTCTACTCATTCTGTTAATGGCCTCAAAACTCTTCTTAGGATGCCTTTCCAGGCAGCCAAAGCCAACATATAAGAGCATGTTTTTAGGACAAAACTTTCATTGTGATCTTTAAGCTAACATAATCACTTGACAGAACATCTTGCCCTTTGTTTTCTATTATTGTTATGTTTTTATATAGGCATGTTCGCCTCTTCAATGAGATGTTAACTCTTTGGGATTAGAGATCCTGCCTTTATTATCTGCCTGTCCTATGTGGTACCCAACACAATACTTGGCACTTCAACGAATAACTGTCTCTGAATTTAATATACAGCACAAGAAATAATAAATACTGTTTATTTAGAGTGTACTATGGTTGAATGCTTTACATGCACAATTTTATTTAATATTAACAAAAAACTTAATGGGAAAGAACTATTATTATGCTGATTTTGTTGAAAACACTGAGCCTTAGAAAGGTTAAGTAACTTTACCGAAGTTGTTTAGCTAATAAATGAGAGAACCTGGATTGAGACCCAGAGCTTTCTGCAGCCCATGACCTTGGCCACAATGCTACATTCTCATCAAACCCAAACACATGTTTGGAGAGAGAAGAAATGATCAGGGGACGAGAACAGAAGTGAGGGACATGGTAGAAACAGACTACTCAGGGAAAATGAGGATATTGAGGAGGGAGAGGGAGATGGGTCATTGTGGACAAAGGGAAGGGGAGGCCTGCATGGAACGGAGGTAGAATGAAAGAGGAAACTATAAAAGATAGATATTTTTACTAAAGTTTGGGATCTGCCTTTTAGTTTGCCTTTAGACTAATAAAAATTTGTCTCTTAAAGAAAAAGGAAGAAAAATATTACAAATGGTTGTTTAATAAGAAACTCAAACTTGAGTTCTCTGTTTGGAAAAGGCTCTCTGCCATGATTTCTTTACTTGATACTTCTTCTTTGTACTTGCAAAACAAAGCCAAGAGACTAAAGTGATACTATGAGTGCTAACTGTAGACTCAGAGCTATGAGCTTTTTGTGTCTTCATTTATTTAATTTTCAATAAAACAGTGAAGGGTTGTTGGTAGTATCCATTTTGACAAATGATAAAACTGAATCTTAAAGAAGGGATTCGCTCATTCAATATACAGAGCCAGTAAGTGCGGAATGTATGTCCTGTCTGAGACTCATAGCTATTTTTTTTCCATACCTGACAGTTTCTCTAATATCTATATCTATAGCTATTCCACGATTATATGTTACTTATTCACCTATTTATTTTGTATTCACATAAAGAGCACTTCATCCAGAATTCTTTTTGCCTGTAGAACGGTTCTTGGCATATGCATAGATGTTTAATGTTGAACAGAGTGAGTACAACATCTGGACATCAATGGCTACATATCCTTTATGCATAGAGGAAGGGATACCTGCAAAATACCACCTGCTGTTGGATCTGAAGATGACAGTAGAAGTTGCATTGGTAGTAGGCAGCGGAGTAAAATTTCTTGGAGCTGACTGTTTCTGTCCCTATATATGAACACTGTTCTTTACTAGTTCGTTTGTAGTGTAAGTGCTTGCTATTTCCACATTTACTGTAGAACTTTTTGTGTACCGTGCCTCTGCACTGTTCAGAGATGGAAAAGCAGTGCAAGAGGAAATGATTAAAGGACTGGAAAGGGAACTCGGGATGAAAGATTAAAGGAATTTAGCCTGACGAAGAGAAAGATGAGGGGTTGGCTTAACAGTCTTCAAGTGCCTAAGAGGATAGTATAAGAAGGAAGGTGACCAAGTTCATATCAGAAAAGAAAAACTGGGCTTAGATGATAGCTTCGAAGACTTAGAGGGGAATTAATGAAGAACTGCCTGGCTATAGGTCCTCAGGCACAAAAGCAACCCACAAGGAGGAGGCTGTCTCTTTTTTCCCTCTAGATAGAATCATTAAGTGAATAGATGTTCTCTTGCCTGGTATTAGGGGTAGTGTGGTGTTTTGTAATAAATTCACTAATTACTTGCACCTCTACCATGTGCCAGTCATTGTGACACATTGTGATAGGCGGTTTTCTTGCTATTTGCTCAGAAAGGAAGAGTTCTTTCCATTTGTATGAATGAAAAAACTGAGACTCGGAAGTAGAAAGTAATTTTCCTTAAGTCAGACTGGTAATAAGTGACAGGGTCAGGTGAAATCCAAATCTGTCTGGCTTCAGGTAACAACGTCAGCAGCAAGAACAATGATAACAGTCAACATTCATATATGACTTCTTATGTGGCAGGTACATTGTGGTAAGGGCCTTTGTGTATTATGTCATTTTAATTTCCTGACATCATTATTTAGAAAAAGTTTTAAATCCATGATTTTCAAGTGAGGAAGCACTGCAGAGTGGCAATGTTATTTGCCCAAGGTACTACATCTAGTAAGTGAAAAGCCTGGATTTAAACTCAGATCTGTCGTATTCTCGAGACCCCGTTCTTCCTTCTATAACATGCCACACACTCTCAAGCTCACGTATGAGTTCAGAGTCTCCAATAAATACTGACCAGTATCTGATATATAATAGAGAGATAAATAACGTCATAGAGAAAGGCGAGAAGACTGCTTTCTGGAACAGATGTGATAGGGTAACCAGAGAAAGCATAATGAAAGAAGGGACATTATAATGGAGTATTTTAGGATGTGTGGGGTTTCTTTGCGGACACAGGGAAGGAAAGGAGATGGATTAAAGAAGAGATGAAAATTGTGCAAAATTAATGATACTGAAATGCAAGAAAGTAAGAAGTTGACAGAATATATACTATGTTGAGCTGGAGCATGTCAGGTAATTTTGGGGACAAAGAGCAGAGAGCTTCGAAGTGACTAGTATGCATGAGACAGTGATATATATGTTTCACTTTCCTCCTAGGCATGGAGAGTGACATTTTCCAGCCTTCTTTGTGTCTGGGCAGGACAATATGGCTGTTTTGCCAGTGGAATATGAAGAGAAGTGATGTTCATCCCTTTTAGATATGCCCGCAAGATGGCTTGGGTGTTTTTTCAGCCATAGTCTTTCTCTTCCAGCCACGTGGCAAGAAGTGAAGCTCTTTGAGATAGCAGAGCCACCGGGTTGAAGGAGCTTGATTCCCTGAGCTCACAGACTATCACTATGTGCCCTGGGAGAGTCCATCAACCAAAAACTTCCATGAATGAGAAATCAGCCATTGAGATATTGAAGTTGGTAGAAAATGAAGTACACCTAGCTCGGGACTTCATATTTTGGACTGGCATTTCCTGAGTGCATTTGCCATAACATTCATAATAGAAATGCTTCACCCTAAACGACTTTTTTAGAAAAGATGTCTGAGTATTCTGTACATTGCATCCCCTTTTAGAGATTCACAATGCATACCAGTATGTCAAGGGCTCTGTGAAGTCCTGCAATAAAGAAATTCGGTAAACTGTTTAACTCAGCACTTGGCAAACACAATTTTCCCCACAGAATTATTTTTCAGTAACGACTATGATAACTTGTAAAATTTATGTTTTATGGAATACAGCATAAGGAATATTGTCAATGTGGACCCACTGAAAGTGTTTAACCAGGTATAAAAAATAATCATAACCCCGAAAAATACTGAACATTTACTGCTCCTTCGTGTAACTTCAGCCTGCGATCACTTTCCCTTAACATGCTAACTTCCTTCTAAGGAAGGAGTTGCTAATCTGATTCAGAGTTTGAAAACTTGTTTGAGCCATGCTCACTGTAGGAAGGTTCTCTGTGCCTTCAAGTCTACATGAATGGTCTCTTCCAGTGTAATTCTTGCTCCCTACTAACATAATAGGAAGCTCTAGGAGAACTTGACTTCTCTCTCTCTCTCTCGCCCTCTCTCTCTTCCCCCCACCCTCCCTCTTTCTCTCCTTCCCTCCCTCATTCTGGATAACAATTCTAAGAATTTCTGAGAATTCTAATTTCAAGATTTATATTTTTAAAAAAGGAGGATAAATAGAAGTAGGAATTACTTCCCAGTTGAAGTCCAGAGAGGTAAAATGACTTCCCTAAATTCATTGGGTAAGTTGGTAAACTCCATCTTCCTAGCCCTCATCTCCTAAAGTTTCCTCCTAGGTAACCACTATAATTTTGTGCATAATCAGAGTGACACAATGTGCCCCTCAAGCACTGAGAGAGCTGTCAGTTTCCTCCTTTTATCAATATTAATTTCCATGAGATTACAGTAAGAATCAAATAAAAGATCATTTTATTATTATTATCTTCATCATTAACATTTTCAGATTTAAACTCACTATGTTTTTGTCTGCTTTGAAATAAAGCAATTTTCCTCCTGAGTATATGTCCAATGATAATTAAAGCCAATTAGAGAGTCAAGGCTTACACATCTGTCCTCTTAGTTATACTCTTGCATGAGGAGATATAATGTTGTCAGTTTCATTCCTTTTTAATATAAATGATTATGAGATCAATTAAGCCCAATTATTGAGAAGGTTCATATATTAGTAGAGGCTGGAATATATAATAATAACTTATATTTGCAAATCATTTTTGCATACATTAACTCCTCTGAGCCTCAGATTAACCTGTGAAACAGACAGGGCAGGGAATCATTCCTTTCTCTGCAGATGAGAAAATCAATACATTGAAAGATACAGAGATTTCCCAGAGTCACAAAGCCAGTAAGAGGTTGAGCAAAACCTACAGTCAGGCCTCTTCTTAGAGTCATGATCTGACTTCAGCATCATAGCTTCAATGTGGCGAGGGCAGTGGGTAAGAGCCCATCGTTTGGTATATGACAGGTCTGAGTGTAGGTTCTCTGGCTGCAGCTGCACTAGCTCTGTGCCCTAGGGGCAATCACTTCACCTCTCTGAGCTTTTCTTCACTTATCCGTAAAATGAGAAAAGGAACACTTACTTTCATTGTTTTCAGGATTAAGTGACATGTTAAGTGTCAAATGTTTGGCATATAGAAAGTTCTCAGCAGTGTTGCTTCTCATGAAATGGTATGAGTCTAGGATCGTCTTTGAGAGAAAAGTGATTTTAATTTTTAGGGGAAATGATCCCCATTCTCTCTGGTTGGCTTTAGGGGGACAGAGGCATTGTATTGCTTAAAATCTTCATCTCCACTGCCTGGGACTGAGCATGGTGCATAGAAAGTGCTTAGCCCATATTATTTTTGAAGACTGAATAGGGAACTAGTGGTAATGTCTTCTTCAATGTTTGCTTAGTCTCATTCACATTATGATGCACCGTCCAAAGAGCTATGTGCATACAAAAAGGTCTGAAACAAGGTCCTTGTCCTCAGAGCTCTCCCAGCACTTAAGTCATATACCGAAAGGACTGGCCCAACAGGAACCCAGAGCATGGCAATTCAGCCATCTCTGTTTTTGAAAGCACCTGCAGAATCTACTTTTCAAGAGGTCTCATCTGTCCAACTCCCTAGCCTGTCCCTCTCTTAGTTGTCTCTCTGGAGCCTTATTCCAAAAACAAGTCCAAGGACCTCAGCTTTCTAGTCCTTGATAAATAAGCCCCTCACTCTGAAAGGCTCAATGACAGATAAATCTGTCCACCCAAGGACACTTCTCAAGCGGGACGGGCTATTTAAACTCCTTACCAGATTGCAGCTGGCACCCACTACGTTGATTTTTCCCTCTCCTTATAATCATAATGGGATCTCAGCAATAAAGATGGATTTGTTAATTTCCATCTCCTTCTCACTTTCTCTTTTAATCACTGCTGAGCATAAATTAATTTCAGCTTAAAGAGCTTTCGACAAGATTTTGTCATTGTCGAGGGCAGTAAAGGTCAAAAAACAGGAGCCTCTGAAATGTACTCATCAGCTGTTTGCCAGGAATAAACTTTAGTTATTGAAACTTAATTATTTCTATTTTGTTCATGGCAACCTGGAGTGAGAGAGAGACAGAGAGTGACACTACTCAATTTGATCATCCACCTGCGAGTATGTTGATTGTTACATTTTCTCCTGAATCTTTGATGGAATAGACTAAAGTTTCAATATCAGGCTTGGTATCATTTGTCCATACCTTCAAAGTAAGATATAGAGTCAAGTGTTGGGTCCCTAGGCCTGTTTAAACCCCAGTTCTGCTTCATATCAGTTAGGATGCCTGGGGAAAAATATTTAACTTCTGAATTGCTACCTGTTAAAATGCAATAATTGTACCATCTTGCAGAATCATACTGTAGAATGGATGACAGAAAGACTGTAAACTTCTAAGTACTGAGCCTGGAATGTCATAGGTATCTCACAAAATGTAGCCAATATTTCCTTTATAGCTCTATCACTTGAGAGTCTAAATGCAAAAAAGTATGGAAAGATATAAGACCATTAAAGAAGGCTTTTTGTTTTTTTTTTCACACCATGGGTGGAGAAGGCTCAGGGAGATAGTATAACAAAGCCTTCTCAAGTGGACTGTAAATATAGACAATCTTCCATGTTCTTTAGTGAAATATTGAAGTTTGGAATTACTCAGATCAGGCTTAATCCCCATTTCTGCCACTTAATAATTATGTGGGATCTTGGCAAGTTAATTATATCTATAAGCCTTAGTTCTCTCAACTGTATAATAAGAAAAATACATTTGATTGTTGATGATGATTAAATGACATGATATATGTAATCAATAAACTTGATTATTTAGGAATACTGATAGCAGATATGTTTTATAATCTACATATTACTAAACAACAAAATAATGACGAAGTAATATCTAACACATATAGCATGTTCTATGTGTTAGGGACTTCTCTGATACTTATTATACCAACTCATTTAACCCTCACTAAAAACCCTGTGATGAAGGTATCAATATTTTACGCAATGTTCTCTTTTTACACATGAATAAACAGAGGAGGTGAGAGAGATTCTTTAACTTGTTCAACATGATACATAAAGTAGCAGAACAAGAACTGAAACCCTATGCAATCCACATTTGCAGTGTGGCCATTTAGTCATTTTGCTACCCTATTTTGGTGGGAGCGGAGGAGGAGATGGTAGGCTACTTGTCTGGCTACTAATACAGTGGTATGTAATTCCCATACATATATACGCTGGTATCCACTACATTGCCAGGAAGTGCAGGATTGAGATTATAATAATAATAATAAAGCACAGAGGGGGAACTTCTGGGGCCTGGGCATACGGAAATGCAAGACTCTCAAAACTCTCTGTAAGCCCCTGCTAATTGCCAGTGAGGAATTGTCTGATTTAACTCTCATTTCAACCCTGGGAGCCAGGTATTACTAATACCTGAATTTTGCTTATAAGAAACTTGCCGCTTAGAAGGTTGAGTCACTTGTATAAGAACATACACAAGAAGTGCTGAAGCTAGATTTGGAACTCAGGTCTGTCTAACACAGGACTGGGATTTTAAAGCTCTGCCTATATAGTCTCTTATTTAATTGCAGCATTTATTCAAACAAAAGCAGCAGAGATGGGAGACTACTTTTAGAATAGTCATTCTTAAGCCTTTAAAAATAAATTTGTCTTTGTAATACTTTGTCTTTCCTTAATCTTAGCACCATTCTAAACGCAGCATACACCAATGATTTGGAGATGCCAGAATAAGCAGTTTCAAACTATTTCTAACTGTGCTCCCAACTCAAAAGTGTCAGGCACATGTACAATCCCTCTCCAGGACCTGTAAATAAGGATGTGAGGAGTGGAATATATTCATCTTGAGTGATGGGGCTGGGGAGATCTATGAGAAGTGGAGAAGAGGGCTTCAAAAAGAGAAATTTTAATTAGTATTTGGTGATTTGGGGGTGATTTGCTCTGGATCTATCAGACTTGGCTGGTTTTATTGAGCCGGAGTCCACAGGAGAGGCCATTAATGTTTTTAATGCATATTATAGCAATTACATTTGGCTCAGACCAGTACAACCAGGATTCTAGTCCAGCTTTTTAAGGTGGGTTTGGGTGATGGCCATGTTCTACATTTCTATATATGGCAAAGACTGAGAACACTTGCTAGAGTTTAAAGCCTGTGTTCATATGCATTATCTGAGTTCATTCTTACAGCAAACTTTCTGATTGCTCATTATTTTCTCTACTTTGTCAATGAGGAATAAAGAAATTGAGACCATGCATCTTTTTTTCTTTTTCTTTTTCAGAATACACTGTTGAACATTAGACATCATGCTAAGACACTCCAGGGGCCACTGAGGCAAGAGAATAGGAGTGACTGACTGGAAATCTCCCATTCTATTCTCAACCAGAGGAACCATGCTTTAAGCTTTAAGCATGTTTACTGAGTGTCTACTATATGAGAAATGCTGAGGATTGTGTTTTGACCAAGGCAGAATTGTGGGCTCTTTCCTCTTAGAGTTTCTTAGTAGTTGAGAGTTAGATAAATGTACTAGCCATTACTTAAGTATTTTTTAAATAAGTGCTATGGCAAAAAAGACAATAATAGGAGTTTACGTAATAGGAGCTGATGTGTCTAGAATAGAGAGTAGATTTTCAATGAAATTTGATTTTCACAAAGAGCCTCAAGTCCTTAAATACTTTAAAAGCCACTAAATTAAGAAAGCAAATCCACATTTAATGAGGCATCCTGGATAATTCTCAACAAAATCTAAATCTTTTTAAATCTCCATTTTAGTTTCCATCTCAAATTTTATCAACTTTAAAAAAAATAACTCTCCAAGATGTCCCCCCGCATTCTTATCATATCACCTCCAAGTTAGCTGATCAATTCAGTCAATCAGAACTGTCTTCTGAATATCGTCCCCACTTCTGACCACACAGTATCCACTGTCTGAAGTTCTACTTCCATCTCCTATCTTAACTACATTAGATCATTTTTTTTTTCATAACCTATTCTTGGGGGAAAAAAAATCCATTACTGCATCTAGCCATGTCATTTTTCATTTCTGTAAATTCTTATTGTACTTACTGCCCATACTATCATTTACATATTTTTTACACTTCCTTGAGTTGCTGGTTATCATTATTTTTTCTTTTTCATAGATGTCCACCTCCCAAACTCAAGAGTGGTGTCTTAACATTTAATGACTTTCAAAACTCCTGACATTGGACTGACTTAAGAGTTTTTCATTTCATCTTATCTAATCCTATCACATCTCATTCCAGTTCATTTCATTCTAATTACTCCTGACTTACTGGTGGGCACTGTGCTGGTGTTGCACCTTAACTTTGAGAAACTTAAATTCTGAAGTAAAGGTGGGGAGTTGGTATAGAGGAAGTGAGAGAGCAAAGAGAGAGGGCTGTATGCAAGAAGCAAAAAGTCTTTTCAGTAGATATTAAAAAAAAATCAGAGAAGTATGGTAGAATGAGTGATTAATCTGCCTAAAGTATTTGCATAGAGGTTGAAATATTCCTCCAACTTTTGAAAGACTGAAGAGGGATGAGGGATGTTAGACAACATGTAGACAGGGAAACCAGCATAAGCAGAGGTAATGGAGGCATGGGGATAAAAATGTGGGTTGGTTAAAGATTTAGGACTTTACTTGGAAATTAGACTTTATTGACTCTTTCATAAAGTTATGTGAGTTATCTATTAGAATTTATTTAAAAAATACTTGTGTTCAATTCAATGATAAATATCGTTTGGATCATTTATGTAATTATCTTATAACCAAGCACAACCACACTATTTCAATTCCTATATTATATCGTCCTGTTTGTGCAAAGTTGGGGGTGGATGATAATGTAACATACTGAAGAAAACAGGATTTTTTTTTTTAATATTTTAAAAAGAAAAAAATACAGGGTAAAATTGAGTTATCCCATTGTATAAGGCAGTAAAGTCATATTAAACTATAAAGGTTTAGTCAGAATGATGGTCGCATATTGAATGGATATATAATTGAAACCTCTCTTTATATGTACCAGCATTTCATTATAAAGAAGTGAGAATAGCAAAAGGAATTAAGATTTTTTTCCTTAAACATGATTACTTTTTTTAAAATTCTGTAAGAATTCTATTATAGTGATGTAGTCCCTCAATATGACTGGATATTAAAAGTAACATTAAAATTTAAAAGGACAAAAACCTAACAATGATAAAGATTCAACTGATGATCTATCATATCAAAAGCTAAAACTCAAAATCTGCATGTTAACGTAGAAACTATCACATAAACACATCTTTCTATTGGTGATGAATCCTATATTGATAACATGATTTCAGAAGAAACAATGATCATATTGACATTTGTTTTTCCTTTTCGTTTCAGTACATTGTTTGTGTTTTATATATAATTTTGATTTGGTGGCAAAGATGCAAAAGCACTATTATTTTAAGAAATATATGGCTAGACTTATGGTTGAGTAACATTATAATGAAAACAATTGAAACCTTCATGGGTGGCCCACAGAAAATGTTCTTTATAAATGAGAGAGATACATTAATTTATAGTTAATAAAAGAAATCATTGAACAGTTTTTTGGTGGAGAAGAGGAAAAAATAAGATCTATGCTTTAAAATAAATATTTCAGCCACCATGAGGAGGATGAATGCAAGGAGAACTAAGTGGGGCAGGATAACCAGATAGAAGTAATTGTATTATCTGGGACAGATAATACAGGGCCTGCATTAAGGTAGTAGCAGTTGGAATGGAGAGGTAGACAGCTTCTAGAGATATTTTGGTGCAATATTAAAGCCTTGTTACTGGTAATGATAATAATCATTTAGCAGCAAAGAAGTTGCACCTCTGTGCCAAATGCTTCTAGGGTCTGTAGAATTAAGGCCAGAAATTAGTAAAGGGGTATTTTGTCAAGCTCATAGCCTTGTAATAGTTGTCCTCAATGAGTATTTGTTGATTTGACTTGATTACTTTGTGTAATCGAATCCAAGCTATGTCTTCACAGAGAAGCAGGTCTATGTAGACAACACAACAAGCAAAAAATTTTATATATCTCTACTTCATCATCATAATTCAGGGCAAGAAGCTTGTGGTAGAGAGGATTGGTAAATGATGAGAAGATGACGAGCCAGAATTTTATTTTTCCTAATATTATCAGGTTTGAGAACTACGGAGGAAGATAAATCACCAAAGGGGGAGAGGTTGTTCCCTCTTTAAAAGTATGAATGAGTAAATGGCAATTCATGTTCATTAAAATTCTATGGAGATAAAGAATGAAAATTTGTATATAATTACCCAATTTCTCTATTTGCAGAACCCGACTGAACATAAATAAAGAATGGTCTTGCTATCGATGCATGTGGTCATCGTCTACGAATAGAAAAATATGCTCATCACCATTAAAGAGGATTTTTCATGTCATTTGCTTTGAAGCATTAACAAAAAGAAACATACAATTAGGTGGAAGGATGCTGCTTCTCTGTTCACTGTCCCTGAATTTCGCCTCAGATACAGCACCATCAGAAATGATACTATTGTCTCCAGTTTTGAAACATAGTGGAAAGAGTACAGAGCACCCCATCATGATAACTTCTAAACACCATGTCCTTATTAGTAGGTCTCAGGGCCATAATGACCCCAGAATGAAAAGGTGGTACCTCATTAATTTCAATCTAATCTAAAATTTGTAAAATGCCATGCACTTTTCCAGTCATACCATAATTATACCACATATCATAATCAAATTTTCATGAGCAAAGGCGAGCCTTTGCTAACTCTCTGCAAGTCCACACTGCTGATGTCTTGCTTTTATTCTTCCTCTAGCCATAAATGAGTCATAAGTCTACATTCAGCTCCTCCTTAGTCTTCAACCTTGGCTACATCAAAATGATGTGTTTTATCTGAAGCCACTTCTGATACACCTGTTAGCGGTAATCATTGCTTTCTCTGCCCTCTCAAAATCTACAAGTTATTACAGACTCCTTCTAATTTATTGTTATTATTAATCATGGCTGCTAAAAACGTGAAGGTTGTGACTGTACCTTTTTATTTTTTATTCTTTCCTTAGACTTTCCAGAGCACTGAACAAAGCCAGGCTCCAAAACTCAGTTTTTCTGCTAACAGAGGACTTCCGTATGCTTTTAGTTTCATTTTCATTCTTTTGGACACTCTGTGAAACACCAGGTTATGATATATTCCAATTTAATAATTCAGACACAGGAGTCTCAAAGTCATGTCACAAAGGCCTCAAATCAGATAGTTTATGGGTGATATGGTACAATAACGATTACATTTATTTAATGCCAAGATGACAGTTCTCTCTCCTTTAAACCATTCATGCAAAGTTGGAAATGTGACTATCGATAACAACACCACAGGTTGGACCTCAGCTGATCTTTTATCATATTTCTCCCAGTTCTATTACTCAGAAAGTTCAAGAGGTCTTGTTGTTTTTGTTATGTAGTGGGACACAATTTATCTTTGTGTATCTGCAAAACTTCCATTTACTGGAAGTAAGAGGTAGCATATATTTATTTATGAACACAAGATAATTTTATTGTAAAATTAAGATGTACTATTCAAGGTAAGTGAAAAGCTCTCAAGTGCTTGTAGAATCAGTTCTGAGAACCATAGTCCTAATATCCACTGTATTATTTGGGATTGTACAAAAGCAAAGACCATTCTACATACAGTGGTTAAAGACTGCACTACACATGTGGTGTAGTGTGAGTCCTCATCTACACAATGGGGGATACCCACATTATAGAGGCGTTTTGAGAATTAATTGGGATAACATTGGTAGAATACTTTTTGGTGCCTGCCACACAGTGGACACTTGATAGAGCCCATTGCTTAGTATCCATGTTTTTATTTGTGACAGTAGTGATGGTTATGATCATCTCTTCCTCTTTTTCCTTCTTCTTTTACTTCTCTATTTATTTTTATACCTTTCACTTTTTAACACGACTAGACAATGTTTTCCTGGATGAGGGTTTTAACATCAAAGACAGAGTAAGGCATTTAATTAGATGTTCAAGAAATTCTTAGTCAACTTTTAACTGAGTCTCTTACCGAAAATAATCTCCACACCCACCTCCTAATAAGCACTACTCAATATGTCCAGAGCTTCAGTAATTGTAGTACCCTATCAGTTAAAGTCTGCCACTTTTACTAAAATCACTCCTATATCAGTTCTTCAATACATGTTAACACAAAACACGACAGATCAGAATTCAAAGTCACCAACCAAAATACACAGGAGCTAGTCCGTTACATATTCTTCGATTACATAACATACTCCCTCAGTATATAGGCATGCTCATAACATACTCCCTCAGTATATAGGCATGTTTGGTTCTTCTGCCTTTCCTATATAAACCTATCACAATTTAAAAAAAAAAAATTTAAATTAACTTAGTATCTCTCGTTGTGTAGTTTTATCCATTTCTCCTAAGAAGGCAAATTTTGACCCGTGTTCATACCATTTTCTCTAGCTTTCTCCTTATTCTCTTCTATTTAAGACTAATGACATGCTTTCTTAGAATGAGCCATTTCTCTCTTTTGTTTTGCTTCGTAACAGCTGTCAACTTATACAATAACTGCAGTGTCGTGGAATCCGGAGCAAAGTTCGGGTTAAGG
>NW_006440132.1:2779607-2792643 GCF_000325575.1 Pteropus alecto
CAGGAATCTTTCTAGTCGTTGGAGTCTGGAATCCAGGAATTTCCAGAGATTTTTTTGGAGATACATCTGTTTGTAAGTATCTACTTCTAAGTCATTTCCCCCGTGCCATAATGTCAGGTGTCATTTATCCCAGACGACAAGAGAGACAGATAACAGTCTGCCATGTGATAAATAGTTCTGTTCCATGGATCCCGTATGCTAAATGAGCACAGCTTCTCAATTAATTTTTATATCTCATAATATATGGCAAAACAGTTGATAAATAATAAGTGTCTAAAAAAGGTCTCATAATGAAAGTATTTGTAAATTATAGACCAAAAAAATTCAACTAAACCATAGGTCCCCATGGGTCTCCTGCAGTGCTATGAGTAATCTCAAGACTTAATGCTCTCCCATGAGGAAGTATTCAAGTTGAGATTAGAGAACTGTTTCTCAGAAAGTTTATATAATCCCATCATATCCGCCCCTCTCAAATTATGCTATACAGCTCATTGGTGGGTACAAAAGTACTTGGGCTGTGAACTGTAATAAAAAAGCATGTCCATCCAGTATCTCAAGATAGATGATGAACAATTCCATATTTTCCAAGGTATATTTATGAATTATATTGTGAAAGAAAACAGTGACAATCACCAACATTTGATCTCAATAAATTAAAAATTAGTACCTAGCTAAAATTTACTGATCCTCTACTTATTTTCTATGCCTGATCTTCCAGTTGGTTTTCCTGGAAGTTGATTTTCCTAAGAGAAGGGCTGAAGAGATTTGACCAAACATAAGTAGACTATAATCAAGTATCTTTGAGATACCTTCTCCACCATTATACATGCAGCTTCCTCAGATCAGTCAAAGTGTCTGTTTCCTGCTGTTTCCTTAGTGATTAGAACAGTGCTCAGCACATAGTAGATTTTTAACATTTATTAAAGAAATCGATACATATAAACATAGTTATAAAAAGAGATGCAGGTGCATATCTAAACATGTACTTTAAATCTGTATATTATTACACAGTCAAAAATTCTTCTAATGGTCACAACAAATTTATGTAGTTAGCAAAGCAGCTAATGTTATGATTATGTGCGTTTTCGGATGATAAAATTGAGGGCTGAAAATATTTCACCAGTGTTTGAAATCTATTTAGTGACAGGCTGAGACCAAACCTCAGATATTCCCAGTCTTCTTCTGGTGGCCTTTTTCACTAGCTTCCTCCCACCTCTCAGATTTGGTGGAACCAAGTGGAACCAAGTTTGGCTTCCTGGAGCCCCTTGGCCACACTCCCCCGGCTCTCTGGTCCCCCCCCCCCAGAGACATCTTGGGCCACCACTGAGCTTCCTCTGACCAGAACATCCTTAAGTGCTGGAAAACACAGCTCTGCTGAGCCTACTCACCAGCCAGTTGGCACTTTTTCAAATGAGCCACTGAATGGCAAATGCACAGATAACAGTGGGATAAAATGAGCTCCTCTTATTGATTTTTCCAAACCAATATGGCACGGGTGCTCCCTCTTTGTGCCATCTCCTCCCTCTGCCTGGAGGCATTCTCTGCCCGTCCATCATTTTAATTAGACATTACACCTGGCACAAATGCTGAGTTGATTAACCTTAAAGGAGCAGAATAGGTTTTCTGATCGTTAACACGGGGCCCCTGACATATTATAACTCATGTTAACATGTGCTGTTGCACAAACTCACAGCTTCTCCAGCCCACTTTCCAAAGCCGCCACGTGGGGTAATAGCATCTACAGAGAGCTCTTCATGAAGAGTGCTCCCATAATAATGCCAGGAAAAGCAAGATTTAAAAGATGGATTGGTGTGGACTCTGCAGACACCACTTTTTAATGTTTATATAAATGCACTTTCTGTGTCAAGGGGGCTTCGAAGAAATGGACCTTGGCGCGGGAGTGTCATAAAGCAGGGAATACCACTTTTGGAGGTAGAAAATGTGTGATTTTGTCCTGTGCTGACTGTGATCTCTGAATAGTCTCAGTTTTTTGGGTCTCAAATTCCTTAGATGAAAAATGGAGATTGTGAAGAATTTGAGGGTTTCCCTGCATTATCTATAACGGGGCCTATCTGTCATCTAGGGTGGGGATCCTAGAGATGGGTTACAGAGAGCACTAGCAAATCCTTAATCTTTAATCCTGTTCAAGTAGTTTCTGCCTCAAATAATTTGTCTGATGGGATAGTAGGTATGCCATGAATATATGAAGGAGCTCTCTTTCTTCTCCCTGATAAATCATACAAATCAGCTCTGACTGTCCACAGGTTCTGACCTAATGCCCACATCTTTCCAGAGCTAAAACATCTCCCTAACAGAAGCCACACCTGGACCCAACCTCTTGTTAGATCAGGATGAGGAGAGAGAAAAGAAATAAGCTCATGAGGAGGAAGAAGAAATTTTTAAAAGATGTCCCCCTTCCTCATCGAGTTCTCGCCTTTTAGTCTAAGAAAAGGATCATTTTTCTATGGCAGGTCTGGGGTTTAAGTCATGGATCTATCTCTCTCACTTACTCTGAGGATCAAAATAACTGGTAAGCTGGACTGTGAGCTTCAGGATAACATTGGCTGGGTTTAACTGATATTTTTGGTATCTGTGATGCAAAGAACAATGCCATATACATAATAGACACAAAGTATGTATTGATCAAATTACTTAAAATAGAATTTCAAGCACAAGCAAAGATGGATGAGAAACATTTGTGTCTGAATATTTTTATTTCTCAGAGAGCATTATTTTGGTGGCAAACAATGCCAATTTGTCTTTGGAGAATCTATTCATGTATAATTATTTGGGGGGAGGGGAAGGAACTCATTTCTGTGATAGGTCTACTCCACTAGTAAGGCCTGAGCACCAGTATCAGATCTGTGTCTTCTTAGCTGTGTGACTTTGGTCAAGTTACTTGTCTTCTCTCAGCCTTACTTGTCTTCCTTATTGCGTTGTGAAAATTAAATGTGCTAATATGTATAAAACTCTTGGCATGCAGTCTTGCCCAGTCAATACCTAGTAAATAGCACTTCATTTTAACATACTAAAGTAAGAAAGAGGAAAAGCGTAGTAGAGAGAATTCGCTGAGTTGCTATCAACGAACACTATAAGCAGAGGATAGGAGAAGGTTAAATCTCCTTGCTTTGCCTTAAAATATAGGGAAAAATCAGTTTCTCCAGCAGCTCCTAGAAATGAGAATTTGTGTTCTGACACAATGATCTCATTTCTTATATTCTTGTCTGAGAATCAAACGCAAGGCCCAGAAGATAGGCCTATAAGCACCTCTTTTATCTGTTGAAACTTAAGGACTTCAAAAGTGGCCCACTTAAACAAAATCCCTGACCTCTAATCCTTGTCCATTCTTGTAGAAAGGTCAACCTCTCCCTGGCTTGTGGCTCGTGGCAAGCAGAGAAACATCCAGCCTTGCAGCGAAGTTTTATAGATTGGTACCTGCACTGTGCCGAGTTAATAGGTTTCATCTTTGAGGGGGACAGGAACTGGGACTGCTTATAGAGCTTTCATCGTGCTACCACCTCGCTAAAGAAATGTCCACTTTTTCCTCTGCTGCCACAGTGCATAGCCAGGACCACAGCTCCAGCACCACCAACTCAGGATACTCTTCTTGGCATCTACCCGTACTCTCCTGGATAAATGCTCCAGTGTCCTCCAGAGCATATGTTATACCTCTGTTTTAGCCCTCGCCTTTTGGCTATGATCATCTGGCTACTTCTTGCTTTCCTGATTTGACTATAAGCTGGAATTCTTCCATATTTTACTATACTTTATTTACTAGCACAAAGAGCAGTGCTTGACGCTGAGGAGAATTTTAGGAACTGATTTTTTTTTTTTTTAATAACTAAAGAAATGAACAGATTAACCAATAAAACAAGATGGTGTACTAGGAAAGACATGCTTCCCATTGAAAAAGAGCTGCAGGCACACACTCGCTCTTCTGCCAACTAATGTGTGACCTATGTAAGTCATCAAGTCTCTCCAAATCAAAGTTTTATTTATAAAATGAGGATAAATATACAACTATACCAGTTATTAAGGTACTGTATCTCAGCTCCAAACCCACCATTCTTTGCCATCTGGGGGTGGGGGTGCTGGAGGGATGCATCAAGACAAGAGATGGAAGGAAAGACACAATCCATATTATTGTGTTCTCATTCCTTTGAGTGTAACTTAGGAACACTTATCACTCAGGCTGCTGCAGTTTGTTCCTGGAGCAGCCATTGATTCCACTTTGTGGTTTTTCCAACAATTTCAGAAACAGCCTCACAAAAGACTTCAGAGACATCAGCTACTGCCTGTCGGTAGTTCCTTCTCAGATGTCTGAACCTCAGCTCTGTGGAGCCCCTACCCTAGGCTTCTCACTTTTGATAACTCTATCCTCTTTCTTTTGTCCCTGCTCTAGGAGAGGTACCTCAATCCCGTTTGATTTTTCCATTCTCCTTTCCTCCATAATATGATTAACAATTTTTCATATTAAATTTCTCTGTTTAACTGGTATGGTTTCTAATTGGTTTCCTATTGAACCAGGACTGATACACCCACCTTGTAGGATTGTGGTATATGTCAGATATCATATTCACAAGGCATTGAATGCAATGTTCATCTTGTAGAAGTGACTTATTAAACAGGTGATTATTATTATTATTATTATTATTATTATTATTATTATTTTGGCTTGCTTTTTTCTTATCGTAAAATATACTTAAAAGTTACCATTTTAACCACTTTCCAGTGTACCATTCAGGGACACTAAATGCTTTGACATTATTGTATAACCACCACTGCTGTCAATCTCAAGAATTTTTCATCATCCCAAACTGAAACTGTACCCATTCCATAGAGACTCCCCATTCTGCCCTTCCCTCAGCCTTTGGTAACCACAAGTCTACATTCTTTCTCCATGAATTTAAATACTCTAGGTACCTCATATAAACTGAATCTCATAGTAGCTGTTCTTTTATGTCTGGCTTACTTCAATTAGCATGTTGTCAAAGTCTCACCATGCTGTAGAATGTATCAGAATTTAATTAACTTTTAAGGCCAAATAATATTCCACTGTATGTATATACTACATTTTGTTTATTTATTCGTATACCAGTGGACCTTTGAGTTGTTTCTACCTTTTGGCTATTGTGAATAATGCTGACATGAACATGGGTGTAGAAAAACAGGATGGTAGGAAAAAAGTAGACTTTACCTCTTCTTGAGAAGACATACAGAGTCTAATTTTAAATACACTTGGGTATAGGGAAAGGAATGATCACAGCCACATTTGCCAATTTCCTACCACAAGGTGCAACTAGTAAAGTTCTCTTTACACTGCTCCAGTATGACTCTGTCTTCAAAACCTTTCCTGAGCCCACATCTGGGAAAAACTCATTATTTTGTTTGACATATAGCACTCATAAAATATTTGGTGAATGAATGAATAAATTTCTTCTCTGTGAAAACTTATTCCTACTATTATTATTGTACATGTTACCTTCCACTGCAATCACCTGCCTTTCCCTTGGAATAGAGAACTTTTTGATGAAAAAGGGTATTTCTCATCTTTTATTCCTTCGGTGCCTAGTACTATTGTGTATAGTGTAGGCATACAATTTTGTCAATGAACCCATCTCTTCCTAGAGTAAACTTTACCTTCTTTTGTACCAAAAATGACCTGCTGATGTGGTCAGAGACTCTCCTAACTGAAAAATCAGATTACATTAGTGTTTCAGAACCACAAAAAAGTACAAAACTCATAGTAGATGGCTAATCATAATGAAATTAGCTCAGTGAGTCTCCTTCTAAATCAAATCAAATATCTGTTTCGTAGGCTTATGAACAGATATAATCATTCTTGTGACCGAAAGAAAGCTAGGGAGAGAGCAAGTGCTAGCGAGACTGTGAAAGGGCTGATGGATCTTTATGTGTCACTGGGGACTGAGAGGTAAAAATAAATAAATAAAGGCCCACATAAATGAATTGCAGTGGTTTGGTATAACCTCATCAATTTGTGACTGAAGGGGTGATGGAATTCAGTAGGCTGTGCCAGAGAGTGGACAGAAATAAATAAATAATTTCAGCTCAGATGGAGACATTATTGGAGATATATAAAATCTGATGAGAGTTTCAGTCAACAATTTGTACCATTGAATTTTCTGTTAGAATATTCTTTGTCATCTCTCTCTCTCTCTCTCTCTCTATATATATATATATACACACACACACACACACACACAGACACAAACACACTCATACATACATACACACACGTACACATATATGTGCACACATACAATTTAAAAAATATATATTTACATGCTTTTAAGTTAGGCCCCTATTGGCATTTACTCAACATGAAAAAGATGCCTATAAGAGTTTCTACATCTTTGTTCATGTGTGTGAGAAAATGGCAGGGTGGAAATTGGGAGTCAGGTAAAGTGGGCAAAAAATGAAAGGTTGAGGAATTCTTGGGCAGGAAGTTAGAGGTGATCTAAGATAGCAATGACCTGAGTAAAGATAATTTATTTATCACTCACTATATGCTGAACACCATTAAACATCATGAATTTGCAATAAATCTTAATTCGTTTCTTTCAGACTTGACGTTTATGCTACCATGATCTCCATTTTGGAGCAAACTGCCAACACAGAAATGTGGGGTAACAGTGTTAATGTTACTTCCTCAATCTTTATTACCCACACTGGCATTTGTATGAATTACAGTAAACATAATAAGTAGAACCATCATTTCATGGCTTATCAAATCTTTTCATGAGTGTAACTGCACTTTAATGCTCACTATTGTGCCATATTGAAATCAATATACCCATTATAGAGATGAGGAATAAATGAGGCTAATTGCCATGGCCGAGATCACAGAGCTACATTTATGGAAATAACTGATCCATACCACAGACTGCTTGAATTAGGCTAGGTGGCCCATGTTAAATTAAACACGTGGGATATTAGAACATATGTCTTCAAAATTAGTGTTTTTCTACAATTTGTTTCCTATTAATTTAATTCAGTGAAAAGTGATTCAACTAAAATTCTGTGAATTGTTTTCTTCCTATGATCTCTTAACCCTGCCTTCAATTATTTCTTTCTCTGTTGTCATAGTGGTCTCTTCAAAAATGCCTATCTGATCATTTCTCTTCACTGGGTAAAAACATCCAAAGACTCTGAATTAATTTTTCTATGGTTTAACCATTCAATTTTTTTTTATTAGGGCACTGCTTTTACTATTTCTAAACTAGCCATGCTGCTTCTCGGTTCCTTGATTTTGGAAGCATCATCTCCCTCCTGTCCACTGGGCCAATGTCTAAGCTTCTTTCAGGTTTCTATTGAGGATTCTCTTCATGCCTCATTCATGAAATCAATCACATGTTCAGTCTTTTATTTTTTTAATTAATGTTTACAGAACATCAACTATGTTCCAGGTACCAACGTATATATATATACGGACATCCGTTGGTATCGAGGGAGTTGGTTCCAAGACACCCCATGGATAACAAAATCCACAGATGTTCAGGTCTCTTATGTAAAATGATGTAGTATTTGCAAAAACTACACATTTCTTCCCATATACTTTAAATCATCTCTACATTACCTGTGATAACTAATACAATGTAAATGCTATGTACATAATGGTTATACTGTACTGCTTAGGGAATAATGACAAGAAAAATGAATCTGTATATGTTTGGTACATATGCAGCCATCATAGGCCTAACTACATAGTGCATGTCAGCAACAACATAACTATCAGTTTTTGAATATTTTTAATCCCCAGTTAGTCGAATCCACGGATGTGGAACCTACAGATATGGAGGGCCTACTGTAGTGTACAGGTACCAGTAATATTATTTTATGCAGATTAAATAAGCTAGTCAATATGTGATTCTTTATCAGTATACCTGATATATAATATACATTAAGTAAATAGTACCTAATATTATCTAAGAGAAGGGACCATTTATGCATTGTCACAAGACGTATTTTAAAATAGTAGTTGCTGAATATCAAGCATGTAAGTGATGAGTGGAAAAATCCAGATTTAGATTTTTCACACAAGCAAGACTTTTATTTCTTCTCCTCACATATGTGTTCTGGCTTCTGTATCTACTTCTTAAGACTGAGAACTTAGTCTACGTGGCTGTCGTTCACACAGGCCTCCTCCTGTCCCACTCCTTTTTCCTAACCTACTTTTAAAAGGTCCATATTAAATGCCATGAGACAGGGGAGTGATGGAAGTAGGTCTCATTAGCAGAATGGTCCAATTATGTCCAGCCTACCCCACACTATAAAAGTAACAGTGCATGTTTCACAGACTAGACAGAGATGTAGGGGTTTTCAGGGTTACAGTGATGATATTTATGTTCAGGTTTAGTGGAAGAGGCTTTAAAATGGAAATATCAAAAGAAAGGATATCTCTGAAAGCTTTTTCTTAGCAGTATCCTTGGGCTCCTGCTAAATGATGACTTTGTGTAATTAAAATGAACCAAGTGTGTGACCATGTTCCATCTTCACATTCACAGCACTTTCTCTCTCTTTTGTTTAACTGCTTTGTTCATCTGAAACTGGTGTTAAAAAATAACAGAAATAGAAGTTGAATGTATTCCTGCAGGGCTGTATTTTTAGTAGCTCATCACTTTGCCGAAGGGGCCTAGAGGTTGAGAGTCTAATTATGAACCGAAGAAGATGATGCTGGAGAGAAAAGAAACACGAATGAGCATGGGAAGGAAGGGTGTGAGGTAGGTTTTAATGGGTGGGCTGCTTCCTCTTTAAGTCTAACCAGAACAAACCACAAGCTCCCTGGTGAGTGGAAGATTAACCAACCGATATCAGGAAACAGAAAGACATTCTAGGTTTAAATGTCACTAGCACACGTGTTTGATGTACAAGTTTTCTAATTGACTGAAGGAGGAAAAGTAATCTCTCCTGTGTACCATGGTATTGAGGAAAAGTAATCTCTCCTCTATACCATGGTATCTATACCATGATATTCCATGGTAAAATGCTTCCAGAATGAGACGACTCAAACTAAAGCAGACCATCATCGAGATGGTAAACAAAATGATGACTAATAGTGTAGGCAACTGTACGAAGATGCCGAGAGAGTAACCACAGAGAGGGTGCTGGGGATGGACCTTTTATATCTTTACTGCTGATCACAAAGAATTAAATAGCACTCAAATACAATTGATCATCGATATTGGCTTACGAGTTGGCTTGTATATTTATAGCTATTTTACATCTGCCAAGTTCTTCCCCATCATCATTTTTAGTGTTTTACACCACAAAGACACTACAAGTATTCTGGAAGGTGGTGAGAGGTGAGTGCCATGCATCATGAGAACTTTGTCTAAGGGTAAACTGAGGCATCTGAGTAGTGATAAGACACGGTCACGGGGAGATTCTGAATTAAGAACTTGGATAGAAATAAAGTAGGTCAAATGGAAAAGAAGTAAGAAGAAAAGTTTGCAATATTGATCTAACTCGAAGAGAACAGAAACAGGCACTGGGAAATGTGCAAGACATGCAACAAAATGAACCAAATTACAGCTGGACCGAAGAGGAAGAACCCTAGGTATTGAGTTGCTGATTGAGATTTTGGTCAGAACAGCCAAGTCTTGATAAATTCGGCAAGTCTTTGTTTGTTTCTTTCTTTCTTTGTTTCCATGCCAGACGACAAAGGTCTACAAAAAGCACCACTGTGTCCTGCTCTTTCTAGGTGATTCTAAAGTAAACAGATGCTTCCTTATAACAGATCATATTTAAAGCCCCAAATTCATACTTCTTTTCTGGCCTATTTCAAATACAGATTCAGAGTAGTCATTTATCAGATGATTATTCAATGAATGAATGATGCAAAAAAAAAAAAACAAATAGAGAATACAGAAGAAGATATGTGTTTTGCTATTGCTTTATTGGTGTCTAACTTACTTATTGTTGCGTCATAAGCCACTCTAAGAAAATTAGTGGCTTAAACCAACCAACCACCATTTAATATTGCTCATGAGTTAATTAGGTGGTTCTGTTCATTGAGATGAGCTTGATGGATCTTAGGTGGGCTTGTTCGTGTGTCTGTGGTCAGCTCACAGCATGGCTAGAGACTGATTTAAGGCTTTGTGCACATATTTGACAGTGGCTGACTGTTGACTGGTGCTACAGGGGTGACTGGGCCACATTGATGGTTATCCTGCAGGCTAGCCCAGCTCGTTCACAGGGCAGAGGCAGAGAACTAAAAGAGAGAGATTTTGATGCCGAGGCTCAGAACTGCAGCCATATCATTTTTGCTACTTTAATTGCCCACAGAAAGTAACAAAACTAGCTCATATTCAAAAGGAGTGTAAGAAGTATTTACTTCCTGATAGAAATTTCTGCAAAATCACCTGACAAAGGGATGGGAAGAGAAATGATTATTGTCTTTTTTTGTTAACAGTCTATCACACTTGGATTGAATTTCTTGACTCTCCAGTAAGTGCTCATAAAGATTGTTCTGGCAAAACATCTCTATGCGGCACAAACAGAAAGTTAGACTAAGCCAAATTACCTTATCGACTGAATTATAAAATAACCAAACACATACTTTTATGTATGCCCTCTAATGTGGACTATATGATTAACAACTGAGGCAGAATAGGCAAGGTTACAGGCACAGTGCTTGCAGCCTTACAACTGAAACTGATTTTCTTTACCACTCACTGGCTCTTACTTATTCTAATTCTCAATTTCCTATTATAAAAATGATAATCATACCAGCATCTATCACGTGGGGCTATCATGAAACCTTACGTAAGATGATGCCGGTGTGCTTTTAAGCCCAGTGAATTGGCCAAGGTGGTCAATATATATTGGCTTTCATTATCATCCTTAAGGAAAATACATTAATGGAAATCTAAGAATGATATTCTTATGGGCACTGATAAAAGATACATGGTTTTTCTTATTGTAATTTTATTCACCTTAATGATTTACACATTGAGCAAGACAAAACTTCTCTAGATATTTCTAAAGTAAACATCATCAACATCCAAGATTGCATGTTTCTCATATATTGAACCCAAATTAATAAGGCCTGTGAGTACTCCTTATTAATATAGCCAAATTGTAAAGGTCCTGGAAAGAGCAAAGTTGTCCTTTTTTAAAGATTGTGATGATTTTGCCATCCAGACTGGAGATTAACCTGACTGAAGAATGAGAATGTGTAGATTTCAAAGATCTTAAATTGGATCCCCTTTGTGTTTCTGGACTATAGACGTGCTTTGCATGATGTGACTTTCTGGCTCCACAAGTAAGAAGAGCACACATATTGAGGTGGCTTGGATTCCATCTGCCCACATGGCCAGTGACAGCAAAAGCAGAAAGGAAGGAGAAAAGGAGAGGGGATCATCAAGGACTTGGACCATAATGAAAGTTACAGTATTTTCCTATTGTTCCCATGTCATTTGTTATAAATGGGCATTCAAAAATAAATAAATAAATAAAGCTCTAAATTTTGTCTCCGTAGGGAAAACTCAGTTATCTAACAACAATAGAATCTGAAGCTCTATGACATTAAGCAACTTGTCAATGAAAATATACCAAATCTGTGGCAGAACCAAATTTCTACAAATTCAGTCTTGACTTAATCAATGCAAACAAAAAATTAGAAAATAATCAGTGTTATTTTATCCTTTTTATTTTCTTATTCTTACCTGGCATTTATCAATGTTTTGAATGATTGCCTCTCTTTTACTGTGTATACGTATGCTTGCATGCATTCGTGTGATGTGTGGTGTGTGTGTGTATGTGTGTATGTGTGTGTGTGTTTTTGAGAGAGAGATTGTGTGTGTGTGTACATTTTGTTAATACCTGAGGATGGGATGCCCATACGGTAATGTTATTTTATCCTTTTTATTTTCTTATTCTTACCTGGCATTTATCAATGCTTTGAATGATTGCCTCTCTCTTACTGTGTATACGTATGCTTGCATGCATTTGTGTGATGTGTGGTGTGTGTGTGTATGTGTGTGTGTGTGTTTTTGAGAGAGAGAAAACAAGAGAGAGATTTCTAACCATGTAACTGTGGAGCATTACTGATAGTACATGACGTGAGAGTCTGAAGATCTAGCTCTACGTCTTAATAGATTTACCATTTTAGGTAATGACCTTGACCACTCTTATCTTCCTATGCCTTTTTGGATGAAGATGAGATGGGTAGGTGAACTTAATTTTTTACAATGTATATACATTCCATCTTCTTATCTCACAAGGTTAGTGTAACTGTTATTCTTACTTTTTTTCTAAGGGAGAGTGAATGTACATGAAGATTTTGTGTAAACTTCAGAGGTCAATCCAAAGGCAAATGGTGATTTTAGTCTATACTCTTATAACTCAAAATGTAGCCTGTGGATTTTGGCACCATTGGGGGCTAGCAATGTGGATCTTCAAGCCCCACCTCAGGTCTACTGAAATATACATATTTATATGTATTTAATGAAATATTATTTGTCCATGAAAAAAAGAAATTCTGTCATTTATGACATAGATAGAACTTGAGGACATTATGCTTAGTGAAGTAAGTCAGACAGAGAAAGACAAGAAAGATACATACTGTGTGATCTCACTTATATGTGGAATCTAAACAAAACAAAACAGAACTTAACTAGAGAACTCATGGAAACAAGTTGATGGTTGCCAGAGGCAGGGGTGGGGTACAAAATAGGTGAAGGTGGTTCAAAGGTACAAACTTGCAGTTATAAAAGAAAGAAATCCTGGGGCTATCATGTACAGCATGGTGACTATAGTTAACAACACTGTATTGTATATTTGAAAGTTGCTAAGAGAGTGATCTTAACAGTTCTTATTGTCCAAAAAAAACTGTCATTGTATCTGGTAACGGATGTTAACTAGACTTATTGTGATTATTTCACAATATATACAGGTATCGAATTATGTTGTATACCTGAAAAGTAATATAATGTTATATGTCAATTATATTTCAATAAAGAAGAAAGTTATAAACTTGAAGGAGGAATATTTAAAATCTAAATTAAGAAAATAA
>NW_006440132.1:2792722-2818867 GCF_000325575.1 Pteropus alecto
ATGGAAAGAGGTTACCACAGAATATTCCAAGAAACACTGATTCAATCGCAAATTGATAAGTGTTTGGTGAAACAAGATTTCTATATCTAAATTTCTAGAAAATGAGTTGAAGCCATTTAAACAGCTTTTCTTTTTCTGCAGGGTTGCTCAGAAATGGTGCTTATGTACAAAATCATCTGTTAAAAGGTGGGAAGATGCACCTCTTTTTAACAGGTTTCACCATGAGCACCTTCTTATTTGCTGATGCTGTGACCAAGCGGAATTTACTTTGAGAAATGCTACATGAGTTTAGGGAAGTCACTTCTCTCCTAGTATCATTTTCTTCTTTTGTACAAATGAAGAGGTTGGATTAAAATCTCTAATGTTCTTTGCAGGTATGAAATGGTACAGAGTTAAATAACGCCTAAAAATATCATTAGTTGAATTGGAGACAATAATGAGTCAGTGCAAGATACAGAACAGGATAAGTCTGCCAATTTGTGTGGTACAGATGATCGATGCTGGGAAGATCAGGAAGTCTAGATTTCAGTGTAGGCTCAAGCTGTTAGAACAGACTGGGCAACTAAACAAGGGAGGAGGAACAGGAGGGATATTTTAAGGGGCTACCACTTTGAATCTGAGGTGTGGGGAAAGGGAATATTTTAGCATCAGGATATTTTGGGTCCCCAGAGATCGAACACAACCTGAATGAGCCATGGCAGAAAGGAATTTATCAGAATGCTGGAGGCTGTACATGTGACTAGGGAAAGCATAGAGTGGAGATGACCTCTGGGACAATTAGGAGTAGGAACTGAATCAGCACCAGAATGTTTACTGTTCTCCCTGTATGTCTGCTGTATACTTTCTTTGGCATATGTATCCCCTTCTCTGTTCAACAGGAAACATGGTCAGCAGCAGCTCTCAAGCTTCACATTCTTCTCTTATTACCGGAAAAGAACTGGCTCTCTTCCTTTATATCCAGGTCATATTCTCCTAGAGAATGCCTCTGACTGGTCTACTTGGCTCAGGTAACTGGACTAAGTATCTGTGGCCAGAGGAGCTGATGCTTCTAATTCTCACAGATGAGAAAAATCACTGTGAGCTGGGAAGTGGTCCTAATGATCAACATTCATACATTGAAAAGATGGCTAGAATGTGCCTAAGATATATCAAGGTAGCTAGTGTGGATAAAGTAGAACAGGTCAGTTGAGTGCAGACCTTGAAAGTTTTCTAATGCTTAGATAAAGAAATATTATTTGCTCCTATTATTGTTATTATTTTGTCCAGTTGTTTTGAAAGGCTTGTGTCAGGCTGCATACACAAGAATTGCTTGGAGGAATGGGGCTATGCTTACTAAAACACTGATTTCTAGACCCATCCTTAGTTATTATAATTTAGTAGATTGGGTTGAAACATGGAAATCTATACTCATTAAAAATTCCCTAGGTGATGCTAATGATCAGCCATTTTTAGTCACTATGTTTAAATCTGGTATAACTTTATTGTGAACATATTAAGTATAATATTTTTTGCTAGTGTCTGAGAGACAGAATTTGCTAGTTCCTGAGACACATATTCACGAGACATTTATACATTCCTTAAGAACTTTTGACTCTATTATGGAACATATAGTTTATACACAAATAGCCACAAATGATCAAAAATCATTTGAGAGTCTAGGTGGATGGTTAGGATTGGAAGTGGTGTGGATTTAACAAAGACTTGGTTGAGGAGCTGAGTCAAGTTCTTAAATGGTAAATTATTTTTTTTAACACTCAGAGGAGAAAGTTTATTCCAGGTAGAAAGATAGCACAAAAAGTTCTGAAGGAGAAAAATCTAGAGCAGCATTTCTTAATCAGGCATCCATAAACAACCCAAGGGCTCAGTAAGTTTGTGTGGAAAAATACTTCTCTATTTTTACTAACATCTAATGGAAATATAGTAAATCCTTCAATTTAGCAATAAAAAATGGTAGATTATTAATATCTGCAAATTTATCACTATTAGAAATCAGATATTTTGTATATTTGATTAAGACTATAGCAGATATTTTGTGCTATTTTTTTGCTCACTATTTCAAAATTATAGTAACTATAGATCCAGTTAGAAATAACTAAGCAATCAATGAATTTAATGAGTTAAAAATCAAATTTGTTTTATAAATAGTTCATAATTAGTTTTCTCTGTAATTTTATGTTTTATTCCATGCATTTAAAAGGGTTATTCTGAGGAGGTGTTCTGGTTAGCTACTGCTAGGTAAGAAATTATACTGAAATCTAGCAACTTATAATAACCATTTTATTTTCTCATGACTTCGTGGATCAGGGATAAAAGAAGGATCCAGGTAAGCAGCTGTCATATGTGATCTCTCATGTGTTTTCCGTTGTTATCTGGGGTTACAGTCATCAGGCTTGACTGCAGCCCCAGTCTACATCCAAGATGGCTGGGAGTTCAGATGGAACTGTGGACCCACCTACATGTAATGTGGGCTTCTCACATCATAATGGCAGAGTTCTGAGAGCAAGTATCTCAAAAGGTAGAATTCAAGAAAAGAGTGTTCCAAGAGATGGAGACAGAAGAAACAGGACTTCTGACTTGCTTCACATGTCATGCAGCATCACCTTCACTCTTGGTTATGTATGAACCAGTAAGGCCAACCTAATTTCAAGAGAAGGCAAACTATTTTCCTAGTTTCGTTGGAAGAAGTGTCAAAAATTGTGGCCATCTTTAGTCTGCTATAAAAGGATTCCATAGGGTTCACTAGAAAGTCAGAGATGTTCATGGCATTAAAAAAAAAAAAAAAAAAAAAAAATCATCTTTAGTCTGCTATAAAAGGATTCCATAGTACTCACTAGAAAGTCAGAGATGTTCATGGCATTAAGAAAAAAAAAAAAAATTAAGAACATCTGCTCTAGAATATGTGCTTAAGTAGAGTTTATTCAATAAATGAAGATGAGTGTTCCAAATTAATATTAACTTTAGCGGGTATCCAAGGTAGCTCAGTGGCCAGCTACTGAGCCCTTATGTATATAGAGATTTTTCCAAGTTATATTGCTCCACTGTCTGTTAGAAAGAAGAAAAGAAAGAAAAACATTCTATTTAACCTTGATGGGTCAAAAATGACAGAACTGAGCTTTGCCCCCAAACCAGAAGAGCAAGCAAGCAGTTTCATAATGGTGAAAGCATCTTGCTTATGGGGAGATAAGTCTTGTCTTTCTCAGTTGAATATAATTAGAAGAGATGGGAAAGAAATATAAAGAGTCCCTGTATCTCCTTTCAAACATGCTGCAGTGATGGATCAAAGAGATGGGAACTGACAACTTCCATCTCCAGGAACCCAGCGTAGAAATACAGTCAATAAGACCTCATGTTCACTGATGTGCAATGTGTCGTCCTCTATCAGAAGAAGAAAGATAAAACCTGACAGCATTCCCCTCACTAATTCCTCACGTCTTTCCACCACTGGATGGAGATAGAAGAAGCCTTTGGGTAAGAGACTTGCAGTTTGTATCTATGGGATCTTTGGGTTGGACTTTTATCTAGATCTTTAGCCAAGGACTTTATTCATTTATAGCTTCTAGCTAAAAGATAGCTAGAGGAGTTATTAGTATGTGAAAGAAGTAGAGCTCCTTAGAGTCACGAGGCATAGAATCTGATGTATCTTCACTGTTTCATTTAGGTGATGTCTCCTTAACGAATCACAGTCTACTGGGGTTTGAGAGAACACATGGCTCAGGATTCTTACATGTACTCTGGAGATATTGAGCATTTTAGGTTCTCAATTATAACTGCAAAGATAATTTTGTATCCCTAATATCCATCAGTGTCTGGTAGATAACAGGCCTTAAATAAATGATTAATAAATGAATAAATGATGGTTGAACAAAACTATACAGAGCTCTAAAAAAACCCTTATCTAGAGTCCTAAAGAATAAAATACAAGCTATCTAGCTGACTGATAACGCCCTGTATTATCTGGCCTCTGACTAGTCGTCTAGTCCAATATTGTGTTACTCCTCCCTCCTCCCCTGCTCACTAAACTAAGAAACCACAAAGAAACTTAGCATCTTTGTTCATGCTGCTCCAGCTCCTAGGAGGGAAAAAGGCTAATTCTGATTCAGTGGTTAAAGAAATTTCTCCATGAGAAGGCAACACTTGAGCAGAAATTCTGCAGGACAAGATGGAGCCAGCCACATGCAGATCTGGAGGTTGGGGTGGGAATCAGAATCCAGACAAAGAAGAAAGCAAGTATAAAGGCACTAAAGCGGGAGTGAGCTTGATCTTTGTTTTTAAACAAAAAACAAAAAAACAAAAAAATGTGGAAAGACAGCTGGTGCCACAGAAGGACAGTGAATGAACGGGTAGAGTAATACAAGCCAAGGGCAGAGCTGTGAGAGTTAGGTAGGGGCCAGGCCCCCTAGAAATGTGAAGGCTGTGGGGCTCTAATACAAGAGGAATGAGAAGTCATTCCATTGTGTTAGCGAGTATTTTCCAATTTGTCTTTTAAGAAGAGAATTCCTTGCAGGAAGACAAGTGTGGATGCAGGTAGTCCAGCTGGAAGGTGATTTCAGCTGTTCATGTGAAACAGTGGTTCAGATTATGGTGATGGCAGTGAAGCTGGGGAAAAGTGGAGAGATTTAGTACATATTTTGGAAGCAGAGCCAACAAGATTATCTGATAGGATGGAGGAATAAAAATTTAAGTGATCAGTTAAAGAGAAAAGTGTTTACATTTACTGGCAAACAAAAGAAAAAGCATATAAATAAAACAACACAGAAATGGTACTTTTTTCTCCTATCAAATTTGCAAGGGCTTTTAAAAAATGAAAAAGTCCTAAAACTCCATGACTTTTGAAAACCAATCTAACTGTCCAACAATGGAGGATCAGTTAAATATGTTTCAATGCTCCATGGCTATTAAAGATGACGTTGTGGAAGAACGCTTAATGACATTGAAAACGTTCACAAAAAATTTTATCTGTTCAACAACAAGCTGTCAGGGTCTATGCTTCTTGTTGAGTATCAAATGGATTTGTAGTGAAGGGGAATTTTTAAAATGTGATGCAGAGTTTCCCTAAGTAAGGAGACTTTTTTTTTTTTTTAAGAAATATGCCTGGCAAATTCTTGGGGTGAAAGTGGGGCCCTGAAGACATGTACCTTCAAGATGTTAAGTTAACAGAAGAAGTGACTACACTCTTCTGTAGTAGAAATCAAAATGTTGGGAAAGATACATACCTTGGGCAAGTGATTAGTTTGGAATGAGTTGTATAATTTTTGGTCTGCAGCAATGCTCGAGAAACCAGAGTTTCCAAATGCAGGATGGCAAGGCAAGCCTTAAACTTAATCAGGATATCCTAATGGCCCTGAGAACAAAGCTCTTCCCTCTCTCGTACTCCATCCTTCTTAGGAATTTGCAGAAAACCTGGCAAGGAATTTGAATTTCCATGGTATATGACAAGGTGCTTTGAGCCAATTTTTCAAAAGGCAAAGAGATCTCAACTCGGTCATTAAAAAAACAGTATTCTAGATTGTAAAATTTAACAATATTCTAAGGATAATAACAGTGCAACAAGCACAGAAAGAAGTGTCTTTAAAGAACATGTAATCCAATCTTACAGTCAGTAAGGTAGAAACTGAGGTTTCCATAAAGATATAAGGCAAAAAGTCCCTATAGATGTGTGTCCACGAGTTAACTCCAAGCATGAAAAGTACAGAAGTTGGCTCTAAATTCACATAAAAGTTGATTTCAAGGCAAAACACAGTGTCTGCCACTCAGGGCTCAGGCTGGTCACTGCTGTCAGTAGAAAACTTATTATTCACTCCTTATGTGTAAATGACTTTTGCAAGCTCATGAAAAGAGACATGGACTTTGTTTTCAATTTATTGTTTTCATTCTCTGTATTGTCTCTGGCTCCAGGCAATACTTAAACAGAGAGCCCATGGCTCAATGAATATTCCATTTTGGAGATACCATCAAGTGCTGGTATCCTGACATCGCTGGAAGATTAATATCAATGCTGGCTGTCATTTCTAGTTAGCATGCTTGAGGAAGGCAGCCCAGTGCGAGGAAACACACTGGACCAGCACTGCACTGGAAGGCAAATGTGTGGCTCAGTTACTTTTGAATCTGGTGAACTTGGGCAAAGCCTTCAAAGTCACAGGTCTTAGCTTCAACTGAACATGGGGACAATGAACTGATTCAACTTATATTTGATAAGCAGTGAAAGAGTAAAAGATCTCCACGAACTTTAAATATTATTAGGGAAGAGATGCAAAAAGCAAACGTATCACTTCTGCTACACAGAAGATCACAGTAGATCAAAATTCTTATTCATCTTCCAATATTCTCATCTCTGGCACAGCTTCAAATAACCTAAAAATAAAGCAACCCATGGGTATCTTGTTTTTTTTTTTCCAGAGAAATAGGACTGATTCTGATCACTGGCTTTGAAGAAGATGGTCAGCACAGAGGAGCACATGGCACTGACAGGCTGAAACCTCCTGATTTTTACACTGATTACGAATGAAAATACTGCCCAGCATCAGCCTGCCTGACACATTCTCTTGTCCATTAAACACCCTCAGGGAGAAAAAAGAATGTGATGTGCCCTTCAGATGAGCCCAGAAACCCTGGTGAGGAAAACAGCTCTTACTGCAGCAGAAACCAGGAAAATGTTTCATCAGGAACACAGGGAAAGTAATGAAAAAGAAAACCAGGACAAAAGTATTAAATGATCTGGGAGAAATGATTTTCTGAGCCTCATATTGGCATATGTGGTATAAAATAAAGCTAATTTAAAATAGTGATTATTTATCTGTAAGGACCTGTTAAATATGCTGGTCAAAATTCTTCATTTTGCAGAGATAAGAATGATGACTTTTTTGTAGAATCCAACAAAGACGAAAAGAATCATAGGCCTGCTCATGTAATCATTAATTCATTCACTGCATCATTCATTCATGCATTCTTTCATTATAATACACATTTCTATAGAGAATTGGGGCAGCTTGCAATAGAAAGCTGCGGTTAATAAAATCAGATTTCAAAAAGAAACAAATATGAGAGCCAATCAATACAAAATATGGGCCCAGAAAATTTGTACAAGACCTGCCAAGTTCCTGACCAGGAGCTGGGAAGGAAATGGAGCTGACAGGCTAGAATCAACTGGGAAGTAATTTTCTAAAGATGCACGTTCCTCTGTCGAGAAAAGAACATTTCTTTGCTGAGAACTACAGCAGTATCACTGGAGAAGAGAATAATTTCAAGAATCCAGAATTTAAAGGCTATTCATAATTGGTAGAACAGAATCCTAGAGAGAAGATATCTTTTTAAATTTTTTAAAATAATTTTATTTTATTTTTTTACCTTACTTATAGAAAACCAGAGGCAAGTATAACTAGCATCTATATAACCATCATCCAGATGTGGTAATTAATATTTTGTCATATTTAATTTGTCTAAGTTTTACTTAAATGTCAAAGTATAATAAATATAACATTATGCCATTTTACCCCTAGTAAATTAGAATACATTCCTTAAAAAAAACCATTTTTTTTCTACAAAATCTGAATATATTATCATATCTAATAAAATAAAAAATACTAATTATCATCAAATATTACACCTGTATCCACATTCAATCATTGTTCCCAAAAATGATAGCTGGTATTTTCAAATTCTATCTAGAGTCATATCGAGTATCACACCTAAGGTTAAATTCATAATAGTTGGGTTTATTGAAATACCAAGACTTTGAGAAAAGGGAGAATTCTTATGGGTGAAAATCTCCTAATCTGCTAAATATGGCAGGATTTATTAGACATTTTCAAAAGGAGGCTGTAGGAAGGTTTATGAGAAATGTAATCTTGGTTCTTCATTTTTTCTTAAAAAACACAAGTCATACAATTTTTGTCCTTTTGTAACTGATGTAAATTTTACATAAAATGAACAAATGCACATTTGAATGGATTTTGACAAAAATATCCTCCCTTCTTACCACGACCCCTGAAATGCTTCATGCTCCTTTGGAGTATTCCCCCACCAAAAATACACAACTGATTTCTATCACCAAAGAAAAGTTTGCCTATTTCTTTAAAATTCATACCACAATGCATCATACAGCATGCATTCTTTGGTACCTGGATAATTTTTTTTTAATTCAACATAATGCTTTTGAGATTTTTTCTTTGTTTATTGCTGCATACTATTCCATTGCGTGAATCTATCACAATTTGTGATTATTGTCATTAGGCATTTGAATTATTATTTTTTTAATGATAAAAATTTTAACCAAAACTTTTAATGCATAGTAGTAAGAAATAATGCTTTTCGTAAAAGGCATTTGGATTCTTATGAGCCTTTTGCTCTTATGAATAAAGCTTCTATGGATATTGTTCTATATATTGTTTGTAGAGGTACATTTTCATCTATCTTGGTTAAATGCCAAGAAATGGAACCACAATGTAAATACATGTTTAACTTTATAAGGAACTGCAAAATTGTTTTCCCAAGTAGTTGAAACCATTTTATATCCCACCTACAGTGCATTAAAGTACAGTGATTCTACATTGCTATCTGCATTTGGTAGTTCCACTCATTTTGATATTGAATACTGGTATTGAATACTGAATAACGGTATCTCAAAGGTGTGGCTGAAGATATTTTCAACTTCTTTCTTTCTTTATGATAAAGTCCTATTCCCATTTTATTAGGTTATTTATATTTAAATATTGAGCTAAAGGAGTTCTTTATGTATTCTAGATTTAAGTCCTTTAAAGTAAACATTTTCTCCCAGTTCATGGCTTGCACTTTGATTTTTAAAAATGATTTAAGACCAAAGGGTTTTTAATGGAATAAAATTTAATCTATCTTTTTAAATGATTAATGTGTTTGATGTTCAGGAAATATTTTCCTACTCAAGATCATAAAGATACTCTCCTTTTGTTCTTGAAGTTTTATAGTTTTAGTTTTTATATTTATATTTATGATTTAGCTCAAAATAATTTCTGTGTATTGTATGAAGTGGGCCTCAAAGCTCGATTTTTCCCAAATGGATATACTATTGTTCCAGAATCAGTTTTGAAGAAATCATGTCTTCCCACTGAATTACCATCAAGTGACCTTGATGTCTAGTTATCCTAAAATATCAATTGACCAAATACATACAGATTTATGTCTAGACTCTTCCCTCTATTCTGTCAATTTCTTTATCTGTTACTAATAAAAGAGCACCTTGATTATTGTAGATGTATAGTAAATCTTATAATCAGTCATAATAAGTCCTACAAGTCTGTTTTTTAAGATTTTTAAGATTCTCTTGGCTCTTCTAGGTTGTCTTTCTAAATTTTAGAGTGATCTTATCAATTTTTATAACGAACAGCTACTGGAAATGTGACTGAATCTATAGACCTGTTTAAGGAGAACGGCTATCTTAAGAACATTAAATCTTTAAATTGATGGTCATTGTGTATCTCTTCATTAATTAGGTTGTTTATAATTTCTCTCTGCAGTGTGTTTTGATGTTCAATGTAGAAGTCTTCTACAGTTTTTATTACGTTCACTCCCAATTATTTTATATTTTGATGCTAATTGTAAGTAATATTTAAAAATTCACTTCCCAATTATTAGCTATTTAGAATTTAGAAATGTATTCTTTTGTATATTGAACCTGTATCCTGCAAAATTTCCTAATTCACATATTAGTTCTGGTAGCTTATTTATAAATTCCTTAAAATTTTCTATGTTAATATCATATCCTCGGTGAACAAAAATATTTATTATTTAAACGTTTTTCCTCTTTAAGTGGTATTTAAAAGTATAAATGTCTCTTTAAGGACTGCATTAGCTATATCCCACAATTTTTGATATGTTGTATTTTTAATATTTAGCTGAAAATAATTTCTATTTGTCTTGTGATTTCTTCTCTGACATAGATATTTAGAAATGTTGCCTACTTTAAAAATATTTGTAAATTTTCTAGATATCTTATTTTTTTTTATTTATGATTTAATTCTATTGTAGTCAGGAAACAGTCTGTATTGCTTGAATCCTTTGAAATCCACAGATTTTTTTTATACTTCGGCAGAGCCTATCATAGCAACTCTCCCAAGGGCACTTGAGAAAAATACATGTCCTGCAGTTATTGGATTAGTGTTTGTTTACGTGTCAATCATGTCAAATTCATTCATAATGTTGTTCAAATCATCTCTAGTTTTTAGTGAAATATGTCCAATTTTCCTATCAATTACTGAAAGGAAAGTATTTCAATCTTCAACTATGGCTAAGTTTTAGTGTATTTTTCCCTTAAACCTGTCAAATTTTTTTATCATGCATTTTGAATTGCTGTTATTAAACTGCATACACATTTAATATTTACAAGTTAAGATTGATTAATACCTAACATTGTGGAACAATCTACTTTATCTTTGGAAAGACTTTTTGTCTTAACTGTTAACTTTGTTGATGTTAACATAGCTGCACCAGCTTTCCTGTGCATAGTTTTGAATCATTTCAATCCATTTTCTTTCAAACTATCTATGCCTCAGAAAGTCGAATGTGTCTGTTGTTAACAGCGTAGTCTTCTCCACTCTAACAACTGCTGCCTTTTGTTTGGCATGTTTAGTTCCTTTATATTTAATATAAAATTAAATTACTAGCTCATGTTTCAATCTAATCTCTTTCTGTTCATATTCTATTTTACCCTGTTTTTCTTTTTCCTATTTTCCTATAGATTCAATAATTTTTAAGTAAACAGCTCAGTGGCTTCAAGCACATTCACATTGCTGTGCAGTCATCGCCACCATTGTCTTCTTTTTATCTATCTGTCTGTTTATCTCTGTCTGTCTGCCTCTCTGCCTGCCTGCCTGCCTGCTGCCTGTCTAGAGAGAGAGAGAGAGAGAGAGAGAGAGAGAGAGAAAACCCTTGAACAGTGCAGAGGTGAGGGGTGCACAGACTAAGAACCGTATATATATAATTTAAGTCGACCCCTAACATATGCACATCCCCAGCTGTGAATTAAGAATATGGTTGACCCTTGAACAACACAAGTTTTAACTGCACAGGTCCACTTATATGTGGACTCACATATAAACTTGAACAGTGCAGAGGTGAGGGGCACACAGTCTAAGAACCGCATATATATAATTTAAGTCGACCCCCTACATATGCACATCCCCAGCTGTGAATTAAGAACATGGTTGACCCTTGAACAACACAAGTTTGAAATGCACAGGTCCACTTATATGTGGACTCACATATAAAATAACTTATGAATTTATTTTGATATTATAATATGCATTTTCACTTTTCACAGTTGAACTTGAATTATTTGTGACTTCACATATAATAACCTTATGGTAGTGATAAGTTCATTTATGACATTTTCCATTCGTTATTGTCATCATCCTTATTTTCACTTTACTCAATTGACTTTAAAATAAATGAACAAACACTTTCATATTGACTTACATATTTATTATTTCTTGCTCTTCATTTTGTCCCATAGATCCATATTAACATATTGCATTATATTCTTTAAGTCTGAAGAATTTCAGCACTTCTTAAAGTGTGTCTGCTGCAAGAATGTCTTTTTGCTTTTATCTGAAAATGTCTTTATTTTGTCTTCATTTTTGAATCTTATGTATGTTTCGTTTTTTTATTTCCTCTCAGAATTTTTCAGATGTCATTGTCTTATCTTTTACCTTCCTTTTGTATAATGAAAAGTGAGTCTTCATTGTTATTACTGCTCTCTTATACACAATGTCTCATTTTTTCTGTGGCTTTTTTGATTTTTCTCCTTTTTTTGACAAATTCTGGCCAGTTTCTTCCTGCTTTCGACTGCTTTCTAGTGCCTTGAAATAATTATTTGTTTCCAGCATCTGTCACTGTTATCATCTGTACATTTAACCTTTTTTCCCCCGTGTTTCTCACTGCCTCTTTGATCGGGGTTTTTGTTTGTTTGTTTGTTTTGGTTTTTTTTTTTTTCAAAATTAGCTGTCCAAAGTGATTTGACCTTTAAGGAATAAACTAATTTCAGTTTATGCCGCAGGCCTCTTTTTTTTCTGTGGTGGGTTTCTTTTCTGTGGGCTTCTTCTCAGTGGGTTTCTTGGTAGCTGCAGCCTTTTTTTCCAGCCAAGGGCTTCTTCTGCTTTGTAGTACCAACAGGCTTCTTTCACTTCTTCCCTACTGCAGGCTTCTTGTCTGGGAATCCCCTTCTCATCTGATCTGGTCTCTAATGGGGCTGCTGCTGCTGCTTTATCCACCCAGAGCTTGAGATTCTTGGCCTGAGGAAGAATGGTGTTCCGGCACAGGGTCTTTGTCATATGCGTTTAGCTTCAACATGATTCTCGGGTTTTTTCAATGGATTCCAGGCCCTGTGATGAATCTTCTTGCGTGGTGCTCAGAGGGCTCTTTGGATCTCTGGGCTTTTCAAGATTCTGCTAAGGTCTGCATTGAGCATCTTGGGAAAATTGTAGTTACTCTTGAGAGAGGCAGTTTTATGCTATACAGATCATCTATCTAACTTTTAGTTCAAATGCAGAAACGACCCACATGCCCACCAGAAGCAAGTTTCAAACTGTCCAGTTTGCTTACATGAAGCAGAGTCAGTCATTCCAGGGATGTTTCTGAAGGCTTTGGTTGATGCCGTTGTTCTCTGCCAGTCACTCATGACTCAGCACTGGCTTAATGACCTGCTGATTCATTGACAACATAAGGCTGTCTATTGTTTGTGGGCCAAGTTGATGTGAACGAAGTTAGCGATATCTGGTCAAATGGGAGACTTGAACACAGCAGCCAAAGTAACGTTTTTGCCAGATCATTCCCTCTTTTTGGAGTACAACGATATCAGCGGACCAGCTCTCAGCATGGCAGGGAAAGGAGATGGATGGTCACGCTTCCCTCAGCCCAGTGGCACCCACAGAAAAAGTGTACATTTAATGTTATACAAGGCACTCTGTCATTACCAGAAAACAATCCAGGTTTGTTTGTTTTTAATATCTACTCATTTATTTGTTATTTCCAGTAAGCTTCATTCTTTCCTATGGACTCATGTTTTTGTCATATCATTTCCTCCTGCCTATAAAAAAATCTTTAATATTTGTTTTAGAGCAGATTAGCTGATGACAAAATGCTCTCAGCTTTCTTTGTTTAAAAAAGTATTTCCGATTCATTTTCAAAGATGTCTTCACTGGGAACTGAATTCTTAGTTGACACATACGTATTTTCTTTCAGTACTTCAAAGATGTTACATTATGGTCTGGATTGAAAATCTTTAGAAAAAAAGTCTATGGGTATTCTTATGTTTGTTACTGTCTATGTTATGTGTCTTTTCTCTGGTTGATTTTGTGATATTTCTCTTCATCATTGGCTGTCAGAAACTTCATTATGATATATGCCTTGGTGTGGTTTACTTTGTGTTTAATCTTAAGTTTGTGAGTATCTGAGATATGTCAGTTTATAGTTTTCCTAAAATGTTGAAAACTTTAGCCTTCATTTCTGCAAATATTTTTTCTGCATCTTCCTCTCTTCTTGTTTTCAGACTTACATATTAGACTACTTGATGTAGTCCAACAGGTCACTTGGCACTGTGCCTTTTTTCTTATTTTTTTTTTCCTTACTCTGTGCTTCCATTTTGATTTTTTCTGTTCCATTAATCCAAGTTCTTTGATCTTTTCTGTCTCTCCCCACTCTCTGCCATATTTAATCTGTTATTAATCTCATTAGGTTTTTTGTTTTAATAGTCACAATAGTTTCTTTTTCATCTCTAGAATTCCTATAAAATTCCTATTTGGCTTTTGTTTTCTTTAATTTTCCATTTCCCTCAAAATCGTGTCTACATTGTCCTTTATGTCATTGAGCACACTGATTGGATTTATAATAGCTGTTTTAAAATCCTGATCTTCTAATTCAATCATTGCACTCACTTTTGGATTTGTTTCTATTTACTGATCTTCCTCCAGCTTTTGTGTCACATTTTCGCGCTTCTTGACAGTAATCTTCAACAGATGCTGGATTTCATAGGATTCTTTTTTTAAAGAGCGTTGGACTTTGTTCTTCCGGACAGTTAAGTTACTCATGAAATATATTGATATTTTTGAGTGAGGCAGTTTTTTAAAATAATTTTGAATTGGGGGATTGAGTAACATTCTATTCTAGGGCTAGTGTAGCCCCACCACTAATGTATTTTCTGTCTGGATTATCCACTAAAGGACCACATGTCCAATACATGTTCTTCATCTTGGCTGATTAGAACTTGAATGTCTCCCACTCTTTTATCAGCTCTAGAAACTTTTCACCTTACAACACCCATTCATTCTTTGCCTAGACCTTCGGAATTTCATCCTTTGCACACATGCTTTACTATGCAGCAAAAGACTTAATGATGCCCTTATGAAGATATATATTTCTCCCAAATGGAAAACAAGGCTCCACCATCATATATTGAATAACCTTCCTATCTTCATGCCCCTCCTTCCTTCCTTCCTTCCTTCCTTCCTTCCTAGCTCCACCATTATATATTGAATAACCTTCCTATCTTCATGCCCTTCCTTCCTTCCTTTCCTTCCTTCTTTCCTTCCTTCCTTTCCTCTCTCCCTCCCTCTCCTTTTCCTTTTTTTTCCATTTTTCCATAATTCCTTCCTTCTCTCTTTCTTTCTTTTTATGATATAAATGTGTTTTGTATTTTTTTCCTTTTTTTTCCATTTTTCCATACTTCCTTCCTTTTTTCTCTCTCTTTTTCTTTCTTTTTATGATATAAATGTGTTTTGTATTTCTTAAATCACAGTACACACTAGAATCTGATTTTATAGTTTTTAAATTCCTTTTTCTTTCTATATTCTGATGTTAAAAACATCATTTTACTTGTTGTAGCTCAGAAATATTTTTAATATTCATGTGATGTAAATCTTTTCTAAATTTTCTTTTTAAGAATAACAGAATCAGTATTGCATAATTAATCTCCCAGAAGAATTTTAAAATAATTTTATTAAGGTCTTCCCTAACTTCCTTTGGAATCTACAGTAGAAATGCCAGTTTCTAAAATTTAAGACTCAACAGCTTTAAAATAGTTTCTTTCCGCTCAAGAAAAATAAATATTTTTTGAGTTCTTCTTTGACCTAAGCATTATTTTAGAGTTTCTGCTTTTTTGCTGTTATATTAATTCTTATATTTTTCACAAATACAAATGCCATCCTTTCTTCAATTATATTTTCTTTACTACTTTTACATATGAGAGTGATTGATCTACTAATTTTAATATCTATAGTTTATTAATTGATGAATATTTTTGAATAAATTAATGAATGAATCTAAATTAAATAATAAAATAGAATAATTAAATTAAATAATTAAATGAAACTCAACTTAATAATTTAAATGATGATCTACCAAAAACCAACTGTGTATTTTGTTGCCTTTCATGACAATTGTTGTTTGGCATGGTTTTAAAATAGGATACGTTCACATATTTTACCCCACTCAATATCTGATTTTATTTCGGAGGTATGAAATTTGAGACTCAGAGAGGTGACAGAACTTACCCAGGATCCTACAGTGACAGAAAGGCTGAACTTGGGTTCATATCAAGATTTCCTTATTTTAGACTCAGTGCCCTTTCTAATACACTCCACTGTTTCTCATCGCACGTCTACTTCCTTTGAAATTTATCCCAGCATTATCCAACTAGAAACTGTAAGAGTGCATTTGGGTTCTCTTTGTGATTAAGCCAATGATCTTTTTTCTGAGGTGGGGCAAAGACAGTTCCGAAAGTGCCGGCTGAGTTGATATTCAGCCCTTGGAGAGAGAAAAAGAAGGATCGGGGATTATAGTGAGATGAAGTATGACAGACCCACATAAACTAGTGAAGATGAGATGCACCTCATGTGTCCAGGTGTATTGAAGGACCTGTCACTCACATATTGGTTTATGAGGTAGAGGTAAGTTAATTCAAGTTAATATGCAGAAATGTTTCTAATAGCAACCTGTCAAGAGTGTAGAGGGACATATCAGGAAAGAGAAGTGAGAAGAGAAAAGGAATACTAAAAAACAACTGAGAAATTAGCCAAGGGAACAGAACAATCCTCCATTATAATCATCAGAGAGATGACTAGAATTACTTTCTCACTACTAATCCATCTTAGAGTTAATAATGTTCTGTATTTAAGAAGCTGAACTGTGAAATCATACCTGGGTTCAGATCTCACTTAAACCAATAAATATTTTTAAGTATCAGTTTCTTTTTTTCTAAAGGTAGAAATAATGGCATCTAAAATAAATGAGGGGCTGCGGTGATTACCTGAGATAATATATGCATTTAAAACATGTAAAAAAATACTACATGATCTTAAAGGAAGTAGAATGGTAGATATTCTAATTTATCTGTAATAATGAAAGACTCAATGATTCTAAAAGAAGATATGGTGTCCTTAAAATTAAATGGAGAGACAACATGATAATAAATGATAATGACTGAGAGGATATGGGGACTTCGTTCATTCATTCAACAAATATTCTTTGGTTACCTATCTTGTGCTATTCACTTTTAGGGTATTCCAGAAAAAAAAAAACATTCAATATTTGACACAAGTACCTTTATAATCTTAAAAGTATAACACTTGAACTAAAGTTGAAAAAAGTGGAAGTTAAGCATAGGTATAAGAAGTCTCAAAGGGAGCGAGTGGCTGGCTTTAAATAATTTTAGGAAAGGACAGTGCTGTATTCTGAGTGTACCATAGGAATAGAAGCCTATGAATTTTAACTCGTATATATTTTTAAAGTTCGATATATTTTAAAGATTAAATAACAATAACAGTAGTATATACTAGAATTTGCTACCTGCCAAGATCTCTGCTAGGTAGAGGTTGGCATTATCGCATTTGATTCTCAAAATAACCCTGTAAGATAGGTATTATTCTTCTGACTAAAACCAATAAGGAAACTGATATTCAGAGATGCTACATAGCTTACTCGATGAATCAGAGCTAATGGTAACAGAGCCAGTATTCATATCTATCTTAAACTAGAGATCAAGCTCTTAATTTCCAATTTATACATTCTCACATGGGAGGATGAACATGTCACTCAGGTTCTGAAGTATAGTTTTGCAAGATCTCTTTCTTGCCCACCTGGAATAGTGTCGATGACTGAAACTGAGCTAAAGAAAACAGACATTAAGGCACACTTCAAACTTACAATCATAAGATGCTCTGCCTAAAACATATAACTTACTATCATTTAATGCTCTATGACCTTAGAGAAGTAATTTTATCTTTCTGAGGTTGCCCATTCATCTGTAAAATGGAGATAATATTGATAATTGACTCTAGGATTGTTTAAACAAAGTAAGTGGGACAATGGCTATTAAGTATTCTTATTTATTTACAGTATAAGTTTGGGCTGGAGGGAACCCTGGTTCACTGTGAACATCATGTGTTTGCATACCATTACCACTCAGTAAATGTTGGTATTTATCACTTTTTTATTATTAGGAAACTTATATCATAAGAATAGGAAAGTACAAAATAAATTCAATAAAATGTATAGGAAAAGACTGACAGAAAGGAACCCAAAGTCATGTTTCCATCTTCTTAAATAAAATGATCAGGTTTCAATGCATACTATTAATGGGAGAAACAAACTTATTAGAATTATTTATCTTTCTACATTTAGAACGAGGACCCCAAGACAAGAGAAAGACTAATGCAACTGATGTTATAAATTGACCAATTATGTTATTTGGGAAATATATATATATTAAACAACCATTTTGCCTACAAATTATATGGTCATTTGATTTTTTAAAAAAATATGGCACACTGCAATTCAATTTGGAAAATGTCTTTTTCAAAAGATGGCACATGAACAATTAGACGTCTATAGAGAAATAAATGAACCTTCACCTCTACCTCACATAATGTATAAAAATTAATTTGAGGTATAACATAGGCCTAAATGTGAAAGGTATACGCTTCTAGAAGAAGATGTAGGATATATTTTTTTCTTAAATAAATACTAGGTAGACAAAGATGTCTTAAATAGGACTCAAAAAGCACCACAAAAGAATAAAGAAAAAAGGTCTTTTTTCAAGCTAAAAACTTCTGCTTATCAAACATTATTAAGTAAAAAAATAAAAAATAAAAACATATCACAGACTAGAAGTAAATATTTGCAATACATATATCTGAGAAAGGATTCATATCTAGTTATGCAACAAACTTCTACAAATCAAAAATCAAACTGTAAATCCAATTTAAAAAATAAACAGATGACTCAAACAAGCACAGCACAAAAGAAGTTATATGAAAGGCCAACAACCATGAAAAGGCACTTATAATCATTAGCTTTCAGGAAAATGTAAATTAAATCATAATGAGGAGCCCCTTTACAATCAGAAAAATACCTCCTGTCAGGCATAATGACTTTTGAAAAAGATGGGTAATATGAAGTGTGGGCTAGGATGATGAGAAATAACTGGAATTCTCTTATATTGCTGGTGGGAAACTAACATGATAAAATCACTTTTAAAAACTAGATGGCAGTTTTTTAAGTTAAACAGAAATGTCTACCTTATACCTAGGGACCCCCACTCTTTGTTATATACCTTATAGATATGAGTGCCGGTGTCCACACATTCTTGTGCAAAAATATTTGTAGATTTACTCTTAAAAGACAAAAATCTCTAAATGACCAAAATGCCCTTTGACAGCAGAGTGGATAAAGGAAGCTGACACACTTATATAGAGAAATATTATAGAAAAATAAAACAAGATAAAATCCCCTCCCCCAAAAAAACCTTGTTGAGTGAAAGCAGACAATGGAATAGCACATAATGTAAATTCCGTATGCCTTAAAGAAAAAGAAATCAAATTGAAAATGGAACTGATTTATAAACCTAGAAGTCAAAACAGTGGCTACCTCCTGTATGTAGTAGGCAGAATAATGACTCCTCAGCGATATTCACATATTAATCCCAGAGCCTTTGAATATGTCAGGTAAAATGGCAAAGGGGAATTAAAATTGCTGAAGGAATCAGCTGATCTTAAAATAGGGAGATTATTCTGGATTATCTGGGTGGGTCCATTGTAACCACAGGTGTTTTTATAAATGGAAGAGGGAGGATATGCAACAAGAGGAGAGAGAGAAAGAGATGTGACAATGGAAACAATGTCAGAGAGATGAGATGTCACTGGCTTTAAGAATGGAAGAAGGAGGACATGACCAAAGGAACATGGCAGCCTCAAGGATCTGGAAAGAGCAAGGAAACAGATTCTCCACTAAGGCCTCCAGAAAGCAATGAAGTTCTGCCAACACCTTGGTTTTAGCCTAGTGAGTCTCATGTTAAACTCCTAACTGTAAATTAATAAATTTGTATAGTTTCAGTCACTAAGTTTAAGCTAATTTGTCACGGCAGCAACTGAATACCAAATAGACTAGTAAGGGTCACAGAGTAACCTTGTGAGTGTTGCAAATGCTATTTTGATCTCTGATGGTTATACAGGTTGCAAATGCTATTTTGATCTCTGATGGTTATACAGGTGTACATCAATGCAAAGAATCCTTAAACTATACAAGTATGATCAGTAATCTTTGTGTCTATACTCTTTGTATGTAGCCTTCGATTAAAAAAAAAAACCAATACATTAGTCATTAATCAAATTAACATTAACTTATGTCACCAAAGATTTGGAGAAATGGTCATTTTAATTCACTACTGAAAGAAGTGTGAATTTGTTCAGTCACTTTGGTGGGAAATTGCATAGTAAAGTTGAAGATGAACAATCTTTCCTATCTAGAAGTTTTATTTCTAGGTATTATTCCTTAGAGAAAGTATTTTGTTTATATCAGAAAGACATATATACAAGGATGTTCACTGCAACATTTTGGAAAAGTAAAATAAGGAAAATAAATACTTATCAGGAGAGTAGTGAATTAGTAGATTTTGGTGTGTTCAAATGAATAAAATAGATCTGCACGCATTATGATAAAAAAGGGAACTCAGTATATGTTGAATGAAAAACAAGCATTATTTGGTGTGATATATATGTAATTTAATAGCATTTATTAAATGTATAAAGCACACTATCTATTGTTTATATACACATATATATGTATAATATAAAAACATGTACAAGAAGAAAACATATATTAAAGATAAGGTTGAACTCTGGAGAAGAGGAGAAATGAAAATGAAGAGGAGGAGGAGGAGATACAGAAAGGTAACTTGAAGGGGAGTTGAAGTGGATATAGAATATTTTCTTAAAAAACATATTCTTAAATATTTTCTTTAAAATATATGGGAAAAACAGGTAGAAGGCAATAATGGCAGAAGAGAATAGAGCAGAGGGCTTTGGAGAAGGAGGAAGAGGTCTTTCCTTGCAATAGAAAGAATTAAGTTTGAGGATCCTTGTAGGAGTGGCTCTCACATAGGGGTGATCTTGCCAATGAGTACATTTAGTATACCTGGAGACATTCTGTATTATCACAACTGGAGGAAGGTTTTGCTGTCATCTAGTTGAGAGAGGCCAAGGATGCTGATAAATATCTTACAATGCAAAGAATAACTCCATACATAAAAAATTATCTATCCCCAAATAGTGCCAAGGTTTTAAAAAATTTGTTCTAAATATTTTCTAATGGTAGTTATCGTGGATGAGACTTCTAGAAAAGGATTCTGACCTTTTTATGTGAAGCTAATTTTTATTATTTACATTTGGGCTGGGGTTGCTGAAATGGATAAGCTAAGAAGGTTTGTGGTTGTGAAGTAGAGAAAGTTTTTGGAATAACTGTTAGCAGAAAATGAACCACAGAGTCAATAAGAGGTAAGGGGATGAAGTGACAAGCATTGGGCAGAGGGCCCAATCAGCTCAGTCTTGTCACCTGGGTTTATCTAATTGTGTAAAGTTATGATTAATTAAACATGCTCAGTGTGCAATCAACTTTGAAGACTCGGCACGCATGACCAGAATTAGTGCTGACTTTTAAGTTCTCTACAGAGTGAAGTTAAGAGGAGTGGGTAGATGGGCAAGCAATTATTTGGAAGCATGAAGATTTGGATTCTAGTCCTAGTACACCCAAGAATTCTGTTTGTCAATAGGTCCATTTCTAGCTGAGCCTTCATTTTCATTCTTTAAAAAACAAGAGTGGTGAACTGGATGATTTGGTGGGTGCTGCAAAGAGCTACCCTGATCTTTCCCCCTTCAAAAATAAGGGACTTATTCTCCCAGCTTCTGGAGAAAGGAAGATAGTTCTCAGCTCCCAGCCACCTTTGGGAATTGCCTCAGCTGAAGAAAGCTGTACTCCCTTCCTGGAATGGCCTACCTATATCCAATGACTGATTAATTCATGGGGGTATAAAGGCCTGGCTCTCTTGCTTCAACTCAAGACAGATCTGAGGATCACACTATCTTTAGAATGTCCCATAAGGTTGGTTAAGGTGTTCCATAGAGGCTGCATCACAGGCTGACTTTTCCCTCTGCTCAATTCCAATCCTATTTTCTTCTCTTCCACAGTTGCTGATACCCATAGCACTTTCCAATTAACACTCTCCATGCTAATACCCATTGCAAAGTCTGCTTCCTGGAAAACCCAGCCTGTAACAGATGACCTCCAGGTTCTCTTCCATTTATCACATTTCATAATCCCATGCCAAAGTGTCTTAATGTAAACTCTACAACAAGCAAGTACATGTTTGAGTGTGTGTATGCATAAACAATCATCACTGATTGTCCCTTCTTGTCCCTACTGTCTTTTGCAAATAAAACAGTCGTAATTTTAATCCAAATAAAGTTTTTGTACTCTTTGCCAAAAGACCATCTATACTACTTAAAAATACCAAGTAGCCATACTTCACCACCAGCGTAAAAGTAACATTTTTGTCTTTAGTTAAGTACTTTGCTGGCATTGACTCATTGCAAGTGAAATTGATACAATAGATCATTTAATTCTCTATATTTTTACATGGATAAACTGATGCTCAAATACCTTGAATGGCTACTGATTTTGCACAACAAATAATCTGAAGCTCTAGAACTAGTACTCAATTGTTCTGACTTTAAGAACACACTTTCTCACCATGTACTATACAAGCAGGTTTGAAACTATTTAAATAAATTCATAGATGATCAAATCAATTATTTCCAACTCAACCTCAGGAATAACAACCAAATCCTTTTTATATGAGATTTTATTCCTCCTAAAATGCAAGAAAATTTAGACTCAACCAGATAATTTGGAATTGTAAGGGACTATACAGGCTATTTAGGAAAGAAAATGAACATCAGCTCTTTCTCACATTCCAACTGTACTCTATTGGCAAGGGCTTGCTGGGACGTTATGTAGAGAAGGATATGAATGCCACAATTGGCTCAGCAGAGAGAAGTATGGGGATTGATTAGTGATGTCTGCCATGAGCAGGAGAATCAGTGCTGGTGACTTCAATGCCATTGGTTTGTAGTCCTGGACCTAGTGAAACTCTTTTATTCTATGAATAGGGTTACTTAGCCCCAGACGGAACAGGCATTTGCAAGAAGACTGTTTTGTATAGATAGTAATACACAGACTGGTGGGGTTAGACTAGAATCCAAGTCACCTGACTCTGAGAACAATGCCCTCTCCTTGCCACCTATGCTGCTCGATAGAGTGCCCACTTGCCGCATATGGCTACTTAAATATAACTTAATTAAAATTAAATAAAGCTCTAAAATTTAGTTGTTCAGTCATACAGGCTGTATTCAATATGAGACAGCACAGAAAATTCTTCTATCATCAGCGGAAGTTCTTTTGGACAGCACTACCAATGGGCCTATGCAATTATTCTTACTTTTGTATATTCCCATCACTTAGTGAATATAAAACAAAAATTAATTGAGGATGATAATAGATATTAAGAGAAATCTAAAAGTTATTTAGCTTATGCATAGGACGCATCAAAGTTATATATCCCTTGGGACAATTTCTGTCCAAGGTTAACGTTTTGCCTTTTGAAATAAAAGCTAGTTTTCAATTTTATGTATACCATATGCTTTGTAAAAACCCTGGGCCTTTCAGTTTTAGACTCATGCTAATAAATTCTGAGGTGACACTTACATGGAGACTTCTCCACAGTGTAAGGAAAGTGCCAACCTGTACATTACTTGGGGTAGAAGAAAAACATATATTTATTGAATTGATTTGTACTTGTTGGTTTCAGTATTGCTCATAACCATCAGTAGAGAAAACATTTCTATCTAGATATAAGGACATATGCATAGGAATTTCTGAGTGAGCTCAAATCAAGAATGTAAAAAAACACTTTCCTTTGTTACAGCAACCATTTAGTGGGTAAACACTGATACCTTCAATTACATGATTCTTCCTCACGATGACCCTGAGAGGTAGTACTGTTTTTCTTTCGCATATAAGAAATCTGAAATTTAAAAGGTAATTTTTTCCAAGACACATAAGTGGTAGATGTCATAAAATATGATTCAGGTCTGTGTATCAGTTTTCAAAGCTCATGATATGTGGCATGAGCATACACTCATGCTGTCTTGTCTGACAGGATACCCTATAGGCTTACTATAACCAATTCTTGGTCTTTACATAATGTTGGAGGAAACGATCTTTCAGAATCACTGCTGGAGATACTAGCTATGTGATTTGGATGCATTATTGAAACTATAAGGGGCTCATCTTCCAATGTATCCTTTTAATTTGTCCACATTGTCAAGAAATACCATATAATAGACTGATTATATGATTAAGGGAATATTTAGAATAAGATAGAAAAAAACTGGACTTAGTATCCCAAGTACTGATTTAAACTAAACCATGGTTCTTTCTCTACTAATTGCATCATTAGGTAAATCACTTGCTTTCCTAAATCTCAATTATCTTCATATAACCAAGACTGTATCATTGAGCTGCCTTGAGGGTTAAGAGTCTATACTAAAGCACAAAATAGGCTGCGTGTCACGTTGCTGGCATTTAGCATTGTGTAATCATTTGCTGGCCTGTGAGACTGACCATCTTCTGTTCTCGTCCCAGCTTCAGAATTTATCTGACTCTAAATACCACTAAGTTGTAGTTTCTTCATCTGTAGCATAGGGGTAATTCCTACCCTACATTGGAGAGTTTTGTGAGGATTAAATCAGATGATGTAAGTGAAAACTGTAAATAATATAGAATTAAAAGAGGGAGAGTGATAACAAATAACTTTATAAAGGCTTAATATTACCAGGGCCCTATGTTAATCACTTTTTGAGCACTGTCTTGTTAAACCATCCCAATGATCCCATTGAATAGGCACTATTATTATCTCCACTGAAAAAAGCTGAGTTATACAGTTAGGGAGTAGTAAAAGATTCAAAACCAGGCTGAGTGCATAGCCGGCACTCAACCATTATACTCTGCAGCTTCCATTGCATGGGCTGGTATGCATGGCGGTCAGCAGAACACAGAAGCCTCAATTTTCTGCTGAACATTTTTGAAGTACTCTTCAGAGACAATGGGTCAGTCTACTTCAAGCTATGTTCCAGCCTTCACACCACCCCCATTCCCCTCTCAGCATACAGGAGCTTGATTTCCTCATCCATCATTTCATTTTTAATAACACCCTCCTATTCATCTGCCCTTCCTTCGTCACACCCCCTGGCATGTTGACAGTGGCTGGAGTTTCCCATTAAGGCAGTCATTCTTGTAGAAAAGGGAGTTGACATGATTAATGTCAGCCAGTGACTAAAGGCAACATCATGCATCTCTGCACTCAGGTAACGGGGAGAATGGCATGTCCCAAATCTATCTGGGATACTTTCCAGAAGTTTGCTGTAAAACTGAGAGATCAAATTCTACCATTTTAGAGTTTCCTTCACAAACATTGATGTTCAAGAAATCTAGAATCAGAGAATGTTAAAATTGAGTGTGACATTTGAAATATTCTGTCATTTAATATGCAAAGAAAAAATGACGTCGAGAAAGGGACAGTAACTTGCCCAAGGTCCCGCAGATATTTCAGTGCAGCAGGCAGGATGAAATCCTGTTTCTCCTGACTCCAACTCTTGCCTCCAAAATTTTTCATTAGAAATCTTATCTATCTGCTTCTACCGGGACCAGTAATAAAGTTGAATTGACTTTTGTGAGTTCTCCGTTTTCCCCTAGAGTGGAGCTCCTTAGGTACCTACCTGATACAATTTTTAAAAAGCATCTCTCATTTTAAAAAGACCCACTTCTTTCCTTGCAGCGTCTTCCTACTGATCCCCCGTGAACAGACCATTCCACCTGGCTCAGAGTCTCTCTCCGCTTCACTGCTCCACTGCATTCTTTAACTTTATCCTTCCAAAGGCACAAGGCAGCATTATGCCTTGAATGTAGAATAGAAAGTGAGAACTATCTGGACAAAATAACAAGGAGAGGAAAAAAAAAAAAGAAAGAAAGGCTCTTCTGCCATGTGTGTCTTTTCCGACACAAAATGAAAAATCATCCTTGCATTCCCTGGGAATGAAATTCACAAAGTAGACAAAGTTCTTTAGGGTCCCTACTGTCCCATTCCTTCTATCTATAAATGACATATAATTTTAAACATAGTCTCATTGTATGAAATCAAAGTTAAATACAAACAAAGAAACACATAGAACTCCAAATTTGCCATGTTTGTATCTACATCTATTAGATTACATTTTCACGCTGGGCTAGCCGTTTGATCTGGTTCAAATCACTTCACCTCTTTGGACCTTAATATCCTCATCCATATAATGTGGAGGAATTACTTGATATTTTCTAACTTCCCTTATGTTCTAATTACTTATAACTGCATACGTGACTAACAACTCAAGTGCTCAAAGGAAGGAAAGGAGAAGAAAGAAGAGTTGGGTGTGGGGATGAAAGAGAGACAAGGAGAAAGAAAGATATAATTCTGAAAGATATACTTCCATATTAATAGGTTAAAAGTGTAGTATAAGAGAGTAGGCATTTGTCCTTCATACATGCTTTCATCATTCAAAGATGGATTAATCGTCTCTTGTATAGTCCCAAGAGATTGAACTAGGTGCAGGGTGAGTTGGTTCAAGGGGACATATTTTAGATTAATACATGCATAGCTTTTCTAGCTTTCACAGCTATCTAGAAATTGGAAGCCCCAAGAGACACGTCATTCCTGGTCAAGGAAATATTTAAGTAGAAACAAGGTGGGCTGTACGA
>NW_006440132.1:2818907-2824293 GCF_000325575.1 Pteropus alecto
GAACTTGGTGATTTCAAGAATTGATTCTTAGTGCTATTGAGTGAAGGGATAACTTAATGATTTATGAGTCTATGAGTCTTTGATTCAAAAATATATATGATTCTCTGAGTCCATGATCTTCTTACTCAATAACTAGGTTCTGTGTTCTGGGATCCCTTGGAGTGTGTACACAAACCAATTCAATTTTCATTGTGCCATGTTTTGTTTTTCCTAACCCTTGACTAAAAGTGAATTTTCTTAGTAACTGCCTAAACCCTATATGCTTGGTTATGATTTCATTACTGAAAATAGAATAATGGTGATAATAAAAGTTAACCTTTATTAAATGCTACATATATATTCAATATATGACAATGATTTCTTTATACATTATGCAATTGATTAAAATAACTCCCTGAATTTACTATTACTTTATTACTATCCCCATTTATAGATGCAATCTCTGATCATTATGTAGGTCAGAGTTCAGTGGAGATGAAGAAAGTGACAGAGCCCAGCTCTGTAACATCAAGTTCTTTATTATAGTCTTACATAATTATATTTACAGTACTATTTATGAGAAGCACATGACACAACTTTAAAAGAGAAAAACCATAAATTTAAGTCTTGGTTCTGCCACTGAGTATCAACATTGAGAGTTACTTTATCTGTCTTAATTTGTTACCCCATCGGTGAAATGGGAATAACTTATTTATAATTGTTGTAATAATTCATCAAGATAATGAAAATGAAAGTCAATGAAAAGCTTTGGACTATTATGTAAAACTAATTTGTTGCTATTACATATTGTCATATATTACATGCCTTACAAATGCCTTATTCCATTTAATTTGACTCGTGTCCACTGATTACTCATATAGCTAAATCTCTTCTCTAAAAATCTTAGATATTTTTGAAATGTGATCAATGTGATATTTTTGAATACATGTTCTGGGACAGACTGCCTAGATTCAAAACTCTCCTCCACTCTGTCTTGGTCAAATGACTAAAAAATATTTAAAGCTGTAGTTTTTTTGTTAATTAAAAAATAATAGTGAAATCTCTAGAGTTCAAATGAAAATCAAATTATATAAGCAAAATGTGAATAATACTATATAGGATAGAGTAAATGTTCATTTGTGTTTGTCATCATTGTAATCATCAACAGCATTTTTATGCATACATTATAAAAGTGGTTTTGGCTCAATAATACACAATCTCTGTTTTTATGTCTTTGTCTCACATAAAGTATGACTCTTACAGGTGTGATCAATAAAATTTTACTTAAACTTTTTAAAACATTTTAAGTTTTAGACGTATAGACTCAGAATTTGAAGAAATCTTGGTCATTGTTTCTGTCTGGTATTCAATCTGGCACTTGAATTTCTTATCAGAAATATTACCTAAAACTTTCTCCATTAAGGATCACCTTTGAGAACCTATAGATCCAGGAAATCCCAAAATGAACTATTTGTTTAACCTGTATACTCTTAAGCTGACTAAATGAAGAATTTTCATTACTATTGTTTGTGTGTGTGTGTGCGTGCTTGAATGTTGGAAATAGCTCCAGAAACTCCAATAATATCTTATAGGACGTTGTAGTTTCAATGAGTTCAGAATGATGAATTTCTTTTCTACAGTATCCTTACCAATTGGTTGTTACATTGATACTTGAATACCTTCAGTGACTGAAGGTTTAGCACACTCTAAAGGATGGACCCATTCTCCACTTGTCAAAAGTTCTTAATCTGAGTACCATAGACCCCCTAGGTCTTTTAATAAAACATTACATACTATACCATATGTATAGTATGGTGTGTGTATGTGTATATATACATACATACACACATAGATACACATATGTATACACACATATATACATATACACACATAATTCATTTATACATATACGTATGTGTGTATATATATGTATGCATATAGAAGGGAAGACATAGCTAGATAGTTAGATACATAGATAAAGCTATAGAATATGTGTGTGTATGTGTGTGTAATACAGAAGGAGAAAGTATTACACACTTCTATTCTGGCTCCTCAGATGGACACTTGAATTTATTTCTGTACTTCATATTTAAGAGAAATACTCTAGAATCTTGCTACAGAACACTGAACAAGATATTTCACCCTCTTTCTGTTAATGTGATGCATTACATTGATTTGTTTTCTTACGTTGAACCACTTTTGCATTCCTGGAATAAATCCAACTTGGTCATGGTAGATAATTTTTTAAGAAGCTGTTGGATTCAGTTTGCTAATATTTTGTTAGGAAATTCTGCATCTATATTAATAAGGTATATTGGTCTGTATTTTCCTTTTCCTCTGTTATCTTTATTTAGCTTTGGTATTGAATAATTCTGGACTTAGAGTTCAGAAGTGTTCCCTCTCCTCCCTCCACTTTTGGAAGAGTTGGTGAAAGATAGGTATTAATTATTTAAATTATTGAACTTTCTATTGAAGCCATCTGGTCTTGAAATTTTCTTTGTTATAATATTTTGAATACCAATTCAATTACTTTAGTTGTCATAAGTCTGTTGAAATTTTCTATTTCTTCTTGAGTATGTTTAGGTTATTTGCATATTTCTAGGAATTTGTCCATTTCATCCAGGTTATCTAATTTGTTTACATACAATTGTTCATAATATTCCATTATAATCCTTTTTATTTCTGTAAAATAGGTAGTAATGTTCTCTTTTTTACTTCTTATTTTATTTGAGTCTTGTTTGGATACCAGTATTTTCTAAAAGCTTCTTAGGTGATTTTAATGTGCAACTATGTTTGAAAATCACTGGTAAACTTTGCTTTAATATATATTATTTTCTTTCTTCTGCTAGTGTTAGGTTTAGTTTGTTCTTTTTTTTCTAGTTCCTCAAGGTACAAATTTAGTATACATTTTGCTCTGAGCATTGCCTTTGCTGAATCCTATAGGTTAGTATCTCTTTATTGATATATTTTTAATATATAATTTCCCTAACTTTTTAAAGTTCTTTGTCTATGTTTTCCTTCAGATCTTTGAGCATATTTATGACATTTGTTTCTTTTTCTAGTAAGTCCTATGTCTGGGTTTCCTCGGCAATGATTTCAGTCAATCTATTTTGTTCCTTTCATTCAGTCATTTTCCCCAATTATTTTTATTCCTTGTATTTGTTGTTGTTGTTGTTTGTGGTTGGTATGTTTTGAAAACTGAATATTTGAATATTATAATGTGGTTACTCTGGAAATCAGATACCCTTTCCCTGATTTTAGTTTTTTTGTTTTTTCTTTTCTGTTTCATTTTGATTGTGAAAGGCTATAGCAATGCATTACTTAGTGAGTTTTCCAAACTATTTTGGCAAAGACTGTATTCCTTGTCACATATGGTCATTGAAATTTCTGTTCCTTTAGTTCATGTTCAGCTAATAATTTGACAGAAAATTCCTTGAAAGCCAGGAGCTTAAACAATCAAAAAATAAAAAAAGAAGCACACATAAAAAGTAATCAAAACCAAATACCCCTTTCATTCTTCACTGACTGGCTCTGCTAAGGCACTCTAACACTCAGAATGGGGCTTACACTTACCCTAAGAATCCATCCAAGTTGAAATCTTAGGGTCTTCTTTGGTCTTTGAGCATGTATGTTGTCCTAGGTATGCATGCAGCTTTCTATATAGAGATATGATGAGTGTTACTGAACATCCTAATTTCCCAAAGAATCTCCTTTATCTCTTCTCTCTGGGCCTTAGTCTATGTATGTCTCTATCATAATCTTTTGCCTTAGACACCAATGAGTTGTTAGTTCACCTTGCAGCATTTTCTGGCAGTCCTCACATTTCTGCATGTGAGTTCCAAGTTAGACAAAGCAAAGATGAGTACCTTAGATTCAGTTCTGCAGTAGTCCCCAAGGAGTTAAGATAATGATCTTCTAGAGTAAGTCAGTTCCTACTCAGCCAAAAAAAAAAAAAAAAAAGTAACAACTCAAGTACTTTTCTTTCTCACTGCTTACTAGGTCTTTCTCAAAGCTAGGTCTTTATATGATTTGGCCAAGAAAGAAGTTTTATTACAGCTACTGTGCATCAACACTGACATCTGGTGGTTTCATACTCTAAGTATCAGGTCTGACCCAGCTAAGCTCCCAATGGGATGTGCGGGGCATGAAGGTGGGCTAGTGATAAATTGGAGTTACTTAGAGCCTGGGCTTATCAAATGCCTTCTCCTTATACCTTCCACATGCAGACTGTGGCTGCAACAGCCAAAGAGTCATTTTTTATGTTCTCCATTCTCACCTGGTGGTTCACTCTGTGATCTCACCCTTGTCACCCGTGGGATGAATTATCCAGACTAACTAATTTCACAGACAGTAAATTACAGACATAGCCAACGAATCTCCGTCTCATTAGAGAAGGTTAATTTAAGTAGACAATCAACAAAAATACAGGAGAAAAAAATCTTCTATTCCGCCTGAATAGAACATTTCTCTACATCTAGGACACACAATGAATTCACAACCTCAACATCTGCCATCACCAGAGAAAACACTTAGGGAAAAAAAAAAGAAAAAACAGAAAATTGACTCATTGCAATTTCCTCTGATGAACGTCGAATTTCCAATTAGCATTTTAATTACTCAAGCCAGACTCTCAGCTGTCTTGAAGATAACAACAAACTCAACAGCAAGTTTTCATATTAATTCTGAGAAGGAAAATTGGCCCCTGACTTTAAAGCACAGTCACTCAGGTTTAGTCCATCTCCCTCCATGTAAGCTACTTGATCAAGTACTCAGTGAAAGCTTTCATAGTTATTTGTGGCATTATTTTGGATACACGATCCAGGAAACACAATCTTCCATCTTCATTACCATATGCCATTGGGCAAGATTCTACAAACATTTGGGCCGACAGCTAATCATGGGAAATAATAAAAATTCTTGGGTAAGGTGGTATTGAATGCCTTCTAGTCAAATTCCATGGAGGTTTCCATAGTGTCTTTAGTTTTTCCTTTACTTCAGAGCATTGATTTTTCAATAAGTGAGAATTCAAATGTCCTTTGTTCCACCTAACTGCCTTTACATGTCTAAACAATTTACAAAAAAGATGAGTTTTCATTAATTCTCTGAAGGCCTCATGAAACAAAAATTCCATGCACATCCAGAGTAGTAATTTCAGTTCTATGTAACTCCCATTCATTTGTTCATCTCTCTGAAGTAACAGACTATTGGGAGAAGGAAGGTGTTCAAATCGCTGGACTATATTCTAAATCGCTATATTCTTTGATGGTCATGCCACAAATAAAGAACTGTGTTCAGATCATTAACTCATTAAAGTTATCTGGGGGAGGGTATCTAAGTAAATAAAGATTTAGAAATTCTGACTCATAAAAAATAAAGATAGAATTAGGAATATTTAATTTGGGGAAGG
>NW_006440132.1:2824316-2849171 GCF_000325575.1 Pteropus alecto
CAGGAATGGTCTAGATTTAATAATACAGACGTGTATTTTAGCATGTGAAAGATATAGAGAGGGCGAGTTTGGCTTACTTCCCTTACAATTAGAACCACCATCTTTGAATGACGAGCTGCAGCAAAATCTGCATGATTTTCAGCCAAGGAAGTTATGCAGAGTATTTCCACACTGGACAGGAGGTTGGAGTAGACAGCCACTGACATTTTTTCCTCTCTAAAATATTGTGACTTCTAATTATGCTGCAATTAAAAATGATGATGCAAATCTATATTTATCGACATGGAAAGATGCCCATGACATATTGCTGAGTGAAAAATAAAACAGATTTTAGAACAGAATGTTCAATATTATTCCATTTATATAAAATCTTATGCATATTTCTATATACATCCAAAGAGAAATGTTTAACGGAATGCTCACCCAAACATTAACTGGTTTTCTCTGGATGGTGGATTTCAGATGATGTTAATTTCTTTCTCTTTATATTTAAGTGGTTTGACTCTTTATAATAACCACATATAAATTTTTTTAAGAACAATAAAATTAATTTAAAAATTTTTTCAATGTTTTCAATAACTGCACAACTTCTTGACAATATATCTGGATTAGCACAAGCTGTCAATAATTGAAATTGACTCGGTATGTGGGTAATCTGATTGCCCATCCTTCTACCCACCATAGAGCTTTTAGTAAATAATTTTATCTCTCTGAGTTTTAGTTCTCTTCTCTGTAAAATGAGGCTTAAACACTACCACACAGTCTTATAGTGAGTACTGATTAAGGTTAGATATAAAATGACCTTAATTAGTCTGAGTTTATCCAAGTACTCAATTCTGAAGTACCTGGCATTGATAAGTGCTCTATTAATTCATATATGTTAGCTATTTTTTTGTTAAATTAACAAATATATTACTTTCTAATTCATTCAAAAATATTTATTAAATATCTGAAATGGTTTGGTGTTCTCAGTGATGAAGAGATCTGTTTTTGATTTTATGGGAGTTGTTTTATTTTATTTTTTTTTCAGGTGCTAGGAGTCTTTCTTTAACATATCCTTGCAAATAAGCCCTTGGTTTGTCAGTCCACGGAAAAACTTGACCAATATTAATTTTCTTTCCTTAAAACCATGAACTGGGAGAATCTCATTCACCACTTTCAACATGAAAATTTTCAGTGGGGATGAAGAGTCAGTGTCAGAGGCATAATTATATTCTTTGCATTTTCTTCTGGCCTCAGACTAGGGCCTCTGTCACCTACAGGTTTGCATGTGCATGTGACAAAAGAAACATTAGCCACGATAAAGTGACATCTTGGAGGCATAAATTGTAGCTGGAGAAATACGGGGCCTGCCAGGTCTTTGGATCAAATCTCATAGTCTCTCTCATGTCTCACCATCCTGAACTTGGTGTCCCTTTCTTCCACATCGTTCTTTTAAATTTCATCAACACTTCTGCTCGTGGTAAGAATTTGTTAGGATTTATCAATAGCCAGCAAGAGGAACCCTTTACTTCTACTTCCCTAACAGGGCTGGGACATAGTAGGTTTTATTACACCATAAATTAGAGCAAGAAAAGCTAATATACTCTATTCGTTTGTCAAAAAAAAAAAAAAAAAAAAAGCAGTAGCTCTCTACAGTGAAGTTTCCTGTAGCAAATCTGTCACCTCGGTGAGTGGTTTTTGAAATATCAAAAGTATTTACTGTCGGATGCAACCCTGGGATAGAAGAGCAAAGTGCAGTGCCTGCTGGAGGGCTGCTTCGGCACAGCGCGGGTTCTCAAAGCAGATATCTCCAGGCTTCTCGCGATGCCACTCCCTGTGCAGAGGAAGAATCTCCAGGTGGACTGAGTGTGGTGAGGGCTGGAGTGTCAGAGTCACTTCTCTTAATGGCTTCTAACGTTTCCTAATTCCTTCCTTCTTCAAGGAAGATCTAGAAGTCTAGACTCAACGATTTTAGAGTGACTTGACTTGGCAGAAATAGGCATCATCAGGCCCCAGGATTTTTTTTTTTTCCCTGCCCAGTCTAAGGTTCAAGGAAAGCTTTTGTGATGTAGTTTCAAGTACACCATGTACATTTTGACAAGTTATTCCATTTATGCAGCAATATGCCCTTACTGTGAGTCTCTGTACTTAGAAGTGACTCAGGCTTGAAAATTCAGAGACAAGACAAAATTCCTGCCCTCCAGTAAGCTTATATCCTTATTGGGGAGAGAATTCCTCCCTCACAGTATAATATGGAAATTATTACTATTGTTCCTATGTAAGATGAACAGGAAACTAGGTATACACAATCTTAATTCCATCAGAAAAAATGAGAGAAGCTAACAGAAAAATATATTACTTATGCTGAAATTTGAAGGAGTACAGAAATTTTCCTGATGTATTGAGAGAGAGCATTCCATAGAGAAGAAACAGGATATGCAAAAGACTAGAGATGGCCTAAAATTTGGAAAACCACATAGTTGGTTCAGAATTTTTATGGCATCAAAATGGCAAAGAAGTAACTTAGATGGAAAATGTGAAGTAAGTATCTCTCATGCTTATCGATCTGTTTCTTGAAGTGGACAATGAGAGATGAACAGATCTGGATGAAGATTTAGTTTCCACAGATAGGTGGTGGATGGCATAAAGCACTACTTTGTTTAAATCACTGCACTGTTTTTCTGTGACATTGGATAAGCCATGTAGCCTCTTTAAATCACAGTTTCCTTATCTAAGAAGTGGGAATTGTAACAGCAACTTCAAAGGGACCTTTGTGAGGATTAAACGAGATAACATGTCCACACATCTAGCACAATTCCAGAGTCAAGGATACTCACATAAATCTGTATCTTGAATTCAAGCTCTTTCCTCAACTTCAGCTCTCATCAAACTATCTACCTGGTGTTCCATTTCTTCTTTTTTTTTTTTAATTGACAAAGAGCATAAAAATAAATCAAGACTTGGTAATCTTTTAAATTTCTCTACATAGTCAAAAACCAGCACAAGTAATACACATATCATAAGGGGTTTGGAATAAGGACAAGAGTATCAATTAAACCCTTAACCCACGTCTTCTCACTGAATCACCACAGTCCTGGGCAGTGAGTACTACTAATTTGTCCTTTGATTTCTTCAGGTCAAAGACTTGGGGTTATCCTTGACCCTTCTCTTTCTAACTCATATTAAGTCAAATAGCAAATCTTTTCAGTGCTGTCTTCAAAATTACCCAGAACCCATCCCCTTCTCACCGCTTACACTCTTGCCCACGTGGCCCAAGTCACTATCATTTCTCTTTAAGATAATAAACAGTCTCTCTGTTCCACACTCGCCTTTCTTCAGTCTATTGTTAATAAAATGGCCGAGCGATCCTATGAAAATATAAGCAACTCATATAACTTCTCTATTCTTTGTTTATAAACTTTTTGGCTCTTCCAGACAATTTTTTTTTCTTTTAAACACATGCTTAATTTATACTTGAAATATACTTTATATATGAAACGGTGTAACATATATATGTGCAGTACAACAAATGTAATAAATTAGCACCTTACAATCACAACAGTTTAAGAAACAGACTATTAACATAGATTTTGAAGCCTTCCATGTTTTCTTCCCTAGCTGAAATTTCCATCCTATCTCCAACATCAGTAACCACTATGCAGTACTAAATTTCTTGCTTTTTAAAACAGTTTTAGGAGAACTGCTAGATATTAGGCTGTTTGATTTAGGCCAAACTGTTTTTCCAAAACAGAAGGACCAATTTACACACCTACTGATGGTGAAAGAAAACTCTTTTGGTTCTGCATCCTTGCTAATATTTGGTATTGACAGACTTCTTAGATTCTGTCAATCTTGTGTATGCAAAGAAGCAGTTCATTATACGAGTACCCTATTCCTGAGGTGGTATTTTTTCAAATATCAGGGATCAGCATTTCTTTTATAGTAAAAAGCAAGATCGTGTGTTTTCCATCCCTGCCTCTCTCCACCGCTCTTTAATTTCTGGTTAGTCTTTTTTCTTATTGATCTGTTAAAGGTATTTATACATTCTGCAAGATAAACTTTTGTCATTTATGTGGTTACAAATGTCTTCTCCCTGCTTGTGGCTTGCCTTTTCAACCTCTTTATGGGATCTTACAATGAAGAGATGTCCCTAATATTAAAGAAATCAAATTTATGATTTTATTTATGCTTTGTTCTTTTGGGTTTTGTGAAAGAAACATTACTCTAAAAACATTAAAATATTATCCATTTGGGGGAGAAAAGTTTTATTGATTTAGTTATCATACTTAAGTCTTTCAATTATCTGGAAATGATTTTGTTTATAATACAGGATGAGTTGAACATCCTGTGCATTTTTTTTCCATTTTCTCACAGTAGTACCATTTATTAAACTGATTATACTTTTCCAACTCATCTGTTTTGCCAGTTTATTTATGTAGTAGGTTTCCTTATATAATTAGGACTCTTTCTATTCTATTTCTCTGGTAGCTTTTTTAAGCTCTCCTTTATCCAGTCAAGGAAGCTCCTGTTTATTCATAGTTCAGTAAGAGTTTTCATTATGAACGACTGCCAAGTTTTATTGAAAGCTTTTATTGTAGCCATTGAGATTTACTTTTCTTATCTGGTCAGTTAAAATGATTAAATAAATTTATAGATTATCTGATATTAATCATTTCTAGAACAACCTCATTTTAATCATGTTGTAGTTTTTATTCATTGTTGAATACAGTTTGCTAATATTGGAAGTTTAGGATGTTTCTGAGCGGCAGTGGTCTGTTACATTCTTATTATATACTCTTGCAGTGTGGTTTTGGTTTTAAGATTATAATTATCCTCAAAAAAAATTTGGGAAGTTTCCACCCCCTTTATTTTTGAAAGACATTTTATAAGATTGGAATTATTGGTCTCTTAGCTATTATAAATTTTATCTGTAAAATCAACTGGGCCAGTTTTGTTGATGAAAATAGATTAAAACATTGTTTTAATATCATTAATGTCCATAAAGATCAGGTGTAAAGGTTTTCTTTCTTTCTTTTTTTTTTTTTTTTTTACCTATTTCTACTTTTAATTCAGTCAGGTTTAGTAAACTGTATTTTTAAGAATTTAATGTAAATGCTTTTCTATTTATTTGAATACTTGTTTATTATTATTATACAGCCTTTTATTTCTATTAATCATTATTGAAATGACAGCTATAGTTCTTTTCCTTTCTTTACTTTATCTATGCCTTTTTTCTCCTCTCATTTTGTCTCTCATTTTCATCCTCTATCCTTTCTCTCTCACACACATACATACACACATATCTTTGTCTTTATTATTAAATTCTCATTTCTTTAGATTTTTCATATCCTTCTGCTTTTGAATATAAAGGTTCTGGAACTGTAAACTTCTTTTAGCTATAATTTTAGCTACAACACAAACTTTTGATTTCAATGGTTATTCAGATTTAAATATTTTCTAATGTCCACAATAATTTCCTATTTGACCTGTGGTTAATTTAGAATGTTATTTTATTTAAATTTCTGAATATATGTATAAAAGTGATTTTTTTTCTGATGTGTGAGTGTGCACACGAGTACACATCCATGCATATTCATTTATTTATATTTACTTTTGTTATATTTTTTATATTGATATATAACAATTTTGTTTTAGTCAGAAATTTAGTTACATACTATTAATTTTGTGAAACTTACTGAGAAATGTTTTTGACACAGAAAATGATTTACTGAAAATAGTCTAGAAAATAATCGTTAGGGGCTGTACTCCACTAATCAAGCTTGTAATTTATATTGTTTGAGTCATCTATATTCTCTATCAATTACTGAGAAATGTATTACAATTTCTCACTATGATGTGGATTTGTCATATTTTTCTCTTTCTGGTCCTTTTCTTTTTTTAACTTTACATAGTTAGAAATTGTATTATTAGGTGATTATAAGTTTTAAATTATAATAGTTTCCTAGTCAACCGAATCTGTTTTCTCTACAGAATGACCCCATTTACTTCATCTAACAAACTTTTTTAACCTTAGTATCCAGGCTATCTGAATTTGAACATTATGCCCGCTCTAAGGCTTAAGTATTTTCCCATTATATTTTTCCACTGTGATTTTTCAATCTGTGGGTACATTTGTGTTTTAGATTTTCTCTGGTAAAATGTCTATAAATGGATTTTTAAATTACATTTTAATCCTTTAAATGCAGAGAGTAATCTATTTGCATTTACTATGATTACTGATATAGTTAAAGGTTGTACCTTTTTTTTATTGTGGACTTTCTATTTATTCTAACTTTCCACATTTAACTTTTATTTTTTTCTCCTTTCTTTTTCAATAAGTTAATGTTTCTTTTTTATTCATTATGAAGTTATACACTGTTCTTTTAGTGGTTACCTAAGAAATTATAACATACATATTTAAGTTAATAAAATATAAAGTCAACCAATATATTCACCTCTTCATTAAAAAAATACCTGAAGCATAGTGATAAACTTTAATTTTGGTCACATTCCTTTGGATTTATGAACTTTTAATGAATAGGTTCAGAAATTGATATACATATTGTGTTTTGAACATCATCAAAAGCTCTATTGGAATTTTTTCTCCTAGTTCATCCAGTGATACTGTTGCCCTTTGGGGTTTGGCTTAAGGTAGATAATCTAATCTCACATTATAGGCCCCAGGCTTTCTCCTTTTTTCAGGGTCAAAAATTTCCTTAAAATTCTGAGTTTAGGCCCCCAGTGATTCACAGATGCTTTCAGCAGAAAACTGTTTAGAATGCTCTCATTTATCCCCTTGTGTTCACACTTTCATATAGTCTCTGGCTTATGATTTTTTTTTCTGATGGTTTTACTAAATTTTGTGTCCTGACTGAGGCTTCTGTGGCCATTTAGTCTGCCATATTGCCAAAAATATACGTCTTTGGCCTTTTACACTTCCCTGAGAACTATAATTATATCCAATTCCAAAATAAAACAACACTTAATTAAAAGAAAGTCATTTAACTCTTGAGATCGTTAGTGATGGTTGATAAATACACTGCTAAATTTGGATTTTGTCAAACTACTAAGGGACAAATTCATAATATCGTTTTTCCAGTTTTCTGGTTCCTAGGTCTAGAATTGAGAGGAGTTGACAACTGATTGAATATTAAGCTATTAGGATGTATAGATTAATAAACACCTTAATGAATTCATCTAATTAAATCCCTAAACTCTGACGTTCTTCCCTTGCTGGAAAATACAGGAGCCTTCACAAACATGCACAAGCAAATGAAATTAGACTTCCAATCACTGGGCAGCTAATTATATATTAGAATCCTTGGCTTTTCTACTCATGTTTATTAGATGTTTTTCATTAATTGGACATGGAACCAAAGGACTCCATCACCATCAGCTGGTGTGACTTTCTGGACAGCCTTAGAAGCCTTTGCTCTTGGTATGAACAATTTCACTGGGGAGATAGACCTTGGAAGGTTCTTGTTCAGGTCGCCTCAATTTAGAAACCACGCCAGGCTCTGTTCCCTAAATAATCCCTCTCTATACTGGTGGTTTTAGCCAGACTTGAGTTTTAGTTCCAGTTCTGCCGTTTTAAACCATGTCATCATGGGTGATTCTTCTCCTTTGTATACATCTGTTTTTTTCCCTCTCTTTAAGGTGAGGGATTTAAATCTCATTTCTTTCCAGCTTAGAGCTTCTAAGATTCTGAAAGGTTTGAATGACTGTGGTCCCTGTCTTGCTATGTATCTCATTGTGTTTTCTATCCAGGAGCAATAGGGTGAGGACAGACATGAGTCATCAAAGGAAAGTCATTCAATTCATGTACATGTACATGACGGTTTTCCTCATTATTTCCCTTAGTGGTTGAGCAACATGGAACAGCAAGATAAGAAAGCTCAGCATGACACAGATGTGCCCTGAAACTCCCTGCCCAGATTCTCTGAGGGGCTCACCTTGTCACCAGATATCTCTCATGAGCCTAGAAATAAATCAAATGCATAATGTGTCTGCCATATTCTAGCAGATAAAATATCTTAACGGCATTCTTGCCCAAATCCTGTGAGAGAGGCATTCTCATTCTTATTTTGTAGATGAGAAAAACCAGGGTTCAGAGAAGCTAAATAGTCTAAAACTCAACAAACAACTAACACGTAGCATTGCCAGGGGTGGAATGACCAAACTAACCTCTACAGTCACTTCATGTCTGTCCCTTTCATTGTTTGGGGACTTGAGTTCTGGTCCTGAATCTCTCTTTCTCTTGCAGGGTATTGCGTATGGGAAAGAACCATAATCCCCTCCATTCTCCCCCAAGTCAAAGATGAACAATAATATTAATTTCTCCCACATCACTGTTTTCATAATGATTAAATTAGGTAACAGATGGACAAAATCATTGAAAAATTTAAATACATAATGATCAAGCTTAGTCCTTGGGGGATGTGTCCTAGAGTCATAGTACTATTATAATGTAAAGATTAGGGACCTATACTCTGGTTAGAATCATGGCTTGTCCACTTATTTTGCCATCTGCAAAATCAGGATAAAAGCAAACATATGACAAGATTGTGGTGAGGCTTAAAAGAGTGAACTATCCTGGCACATAGTAAACACTCAGTAATGTCAGCTGTTAGGAGCCCCGCTATGTATCTGGCTATGGGGAGTATTTCAATAGTGTTCTGCATCTATCTCCTCATATATAAAAGTACTCCACGTGGTCATGAGCACTTGACTCATCTAAGAACTTTGCACATTTTTTGGCAAAGCTAAGTGTCCCACAATGCTTTCTTTTTATCCTCCTCTCTTTCTTCATTAATGCACTTATTTATTGCATCTTTCAATAGATAGCATCATGTGCCTGCCTACTGAGTGTAGGAATCTCAGATGATATTCTGGGAAAGTCGGGGCGGGGCGGGGGGGAGGGTGCCAGGGAAGAGAGCGGGAAGGAAAAGAGCTCCCCCAAATAGGAGATCTAAGTCTTTCCACACAAGACGGTGCCTTAGGGTGGAGGCGGGGTGGTGAGCTGCAAAGGGTTTTGTTCAAGGCAGAAGCAAAGCCCTGAGGGGATTCTAGCGAAGCTTCTCCTTTCCTTTATTGGAGTTCTGTGCTGGAGCTATAAACCCTCCAAATGAGTTGAGATCATTAGGGAAGCTCCACTGATCACTGGTGAAAAAATATAACAATTAAAATCAGAAGCCTTAGAGTGGGAAGCTTGAGGAGGGGTACAGGGGAGGAAGAAGAAACAGGGATGGCTCTTAATACTTAATAACAAATACTAATAATGGTAGAGAATCGGGGACTAATTAAAAGTTTCTAAAAAGAGAGATTGGAAAAGATAAAGGAATTCATCCATAATATTTTGTCTGCCTGGAATCAGGAAGTACTATGGCCTAGGGAAGGGAGTGAAGGACAAAGAGCCTGGCTTTTGGATTCAAGGACCGCTCTTGGGTGACTTGAGCCACCTTGGCAAGAATCCCTCTGTCCCTTAACCTTACTTTTGTCATCTGCAAAATGGTGTCTGGCCTTTTATCTCAACGGATTTATTGAGTAACAAATGTGAACTGTATTATACTACATACATGAACAAGTTGCTGTCTTTCCTCCAAGGAGAAGCATTGCCTAAGAGTTGTTATAAATGACCTCTAAGTCCTCTGCAACTTGACGTTGTTATGTTTATACCAAAATGAGAGAGAGAGAGAGAGAGAGAGAGAGAAACACAGAAGGAGAGAGAGAGAGAGAGAGAGAGAGAGAAATGTGATTTCTGAACTGGTATTTCAAATGGATAAAGTAATGGAACTTGAAATTTAAATGATATTCCTGAAGGATTTTGCCCCAAATATTTCTATTACCAATCGATAGTGTTCTCTGAATTTTTTTCCATTAGACCTTCATTCCTTTGGTATAATTTTGCATGCCTTCATCTTTCTCTGATGAAAGTGCAGGTGCATAAGTCATCACCTACCACTAGCAATGAACTTCATATGAACAGGCAAATTCTTTCCTAAGCAGACAGTTTAATGGTCTGAAGGAAAGGAAATAATTTGACAAACTGGAAATCTGAAATGTCTAGTGTACGGCAAGCTTGGGTAAGGAGACTTGCAATAGATTCTACCTCAAAAATGTGGCAGACCATGAAACTTCAAAGGCAGGTAGAAAATAGATAAACAAACAAACAAATAATTATTGAATACCTACTGTGTGTAAGATGTTTTTAGGCGTGGAGCTGGCTTAATTTGCATAGAAAGCAACTAAGTGAATATCTTCAGAGAGAGAATTTAAAATGCAGAGTGAATACATAATTCACCAGAAGTCAAAGGGCAAAGAAGAGTGAGAGGCAGGAATTGACCCCAGAGCCCTGTTTTTGTGTCCCACCATGCTGACCCCTCTCTTGCCTTCCCTGCTCCCAGGCCCCAAGAGGCCTCCAGGATGGATAGTCAACCACAGCCCTGCAATGAATCTAGAAACCGGCTATTTACAGAATCACCTTATTTTCCAATTTGTATTTTTGAAGCTGTTTTGTTCCTTTGCCAGTCCACACTCAATACATTTTCACTTCCCATCTCCTTTTAAGTTCCCTAGTAACGTTGGTTGCTGGGGGCCCCGTCTTTACAAGTCCTTACAAGAGGTTTTCAGTGGCAGCATGAGGCATTCAGTTTTGTGAGTCAATAATTACCTGACCACTTTTTAAAAACAAAGATTCTGAGGCCCTACCTGGGTGACTCTGATTCAGTGGTCACAAAGATGGTCTGAAATCTGGACTTTTTTAAGGACCATGAATGGCCCCAGGGGCCCCGACAACCATGCCGCAGGCAATTCTTATGCAGCTGATTTAGAGGACACTCTCAAAGCACAGAATGACCTTAAGGCAGGTGTTAGATGAAATCTGAATTCAAATCCTGGGTTCTGTCATTCACTAGTTCTGTAAATTTAATATCTTTTTCAAATTGCTTCTGAGACCCAGTTACATCACCTATGAAATCGTTAAAAAATATCTACTTCATGGTATAGATAACAAAACAAGGCAGTAGTTTATTGAGTCCTGACTGAGAGTGAGTGGTGTATAGCGGTCAGGTAGAGAGCAGAGAAGTGTAAAAATGCTGAAGTCAGACAGCTTGGGTTCAAATCCCAGGTGAAACGTTTGCTAGCTCTTTAATGTTGAATGAATTTCTTAACCTCTTTTTGCCTTAGTTTACTCATCTGCAAAATGGGAATACCATGAGAAAAAATGGGACGATACCGGTACAAATGAGAACATCGTGGTACCTTTCTCATCAGGTCATTGTGAATATTAAATATAGTGATGCCTTCGAAGAGCTTAGAACCCGGACTGGCACTGACTTTTATTATTGATATTTAACAAATAATAGCTTTCTAAGGATAGGAAACCCATCTGGTTTTCTGTGGCGTGAAGCCCAGTGCTCTGAGCAAAGCAGGCGATTCTACCAAACACTGTTAAATAGAAAAAGAGCCAGTGTTGGGAGGATGGGGGAGGTGGATCCACAGTAAGAAGCTCTTAGATGGTGTCCAGCATCCCCGAAATCAAGCGTGTGGCTGACAGAGGCTTTCTCTACCAACTTTTACTCTCTCCTCTAAAAACAAAGCACATTCCTAGGAGAATTTAATCCATATGCTTCTCATTTACTCACTCCTTTTAAGTCATCCAAATATTATTGGGTGAAACTATGTGCTGCCCAAATAGAAATACCATAGAATCACAACACGATTTCTTAGAAAGCTTTTTTTTCCCTGCCAGACAAGAAACGGCATGTAAACAAACAAACTTGTCAACCAAAATAAAGTGATGGATATTATCATCCCGATTTCCTTCCACCACCCTAGAGTCTTAATGTGGATTTCAATCACTTTCACTCTGGCTTTCTTTTCCCTCCTTTGGTCTATGTGTTTCATTTCCTCATCTCCATGTCAACAACACCTTGAGGGTAGGTAGAGTTCACTCTCCAATAGTGCTGCAAAGGAAAAAGGCCTGACGTGTGTGTGTGTGTGTGTGTGTGTGTGTGTGTGTGTGTGTGTGTGTGTGTGTAGAAAAACATACTAGGGGGATTTTTGGCATTCACAGGCAGATAATTGCATATTTAAAAGATGTGAATAACAGGTTTAATCTTCCCACTTTTATTAGGGAATTTTAGCAGAAATGTAGCAGAAAAGGGAAACTCCTTAAGGAATGTATACACTCTCCTGCTCATGTGAATGTCCCTTCTATTTTGAACTGGTGGTAAGTCATATTGGCAACTAACTCTTTAATAGAAGGCAGAAGACAGAGAGGGTATAAGAGGGGGAAGATTATTCTACAGAATTGAAAGGGATTAGTTTTGGTGGTTTTGTTCATTAAATGTTTTAAGCAAAAGATAAATGTGAGAGGTTTTATAAAGGTTGAGCAAGATTCTACATACAGAATTTGGGCAAGGTGTAGATTGGGAGAAGAGATTGCCTAAAGGCCCAGAGGCACAAAATGGTAGACAATATTCTACAGCAGCTCCAGACAAATGGTCCTCCAAAAGTTCCATATTTGGCTTGATTGCCACCAGTGATGGGAAACTCACTATCTGTCTCAATAGCCCATGACATGCTTGGAAATTTATGGAATAATTTTCACCTGCAGTTGATACTTTTGCAAATTAACTAGATTACAAATAAACATAAGTGGTTTTCCTTCACAATACTAAAGATATTTTTTAAAAAATAATAATTTATTTATTCAGCAACTCATTGATTCCATGCTCCTGATTCTGAACTAACTACTGGGCAGTTGATGGCAATCAAACAGATACAAAGCCATCCCTGATATAAACTTTGGCCTCATGAAGGATACACACAAGCGGTGAAAACACATTGTGAGGGCACATGATGGGAGATTTTCAGGTACTGAGGAATTCTATCAGACAGGCATATAATCCTGACTAGTGAAAGTGGCATAGTCCTGGTCTCCAAAATTATGTTGTCTCTTGTTCAGACTAAAACTAAATTCCTTTAATTCTCTCTTATTATCTTATTTACTCTTCTGCAATCATGTCTTAATTTGTCTTCTTAAAAATTGAAAGTAGTACTGTGGGCCTCATTTGAATAGGGGGTATTAATCATCTGACTCTTTTAACATGCTAGATTTTCATTTACAATGTTTCAGTTTGTAGCAAACATTCATGTTGGATGGCTGGTTTTCATTATTTTATTATTTGATTTTCTTTAATTGAGAAATAACTGACATATAACATTAACATTAGTTTCAGGTGTACAACATAATGATTTTACATTGGTACCTATTGCAAAATGTCACCATAATTAGTTTAGTTATTATTTTGATTTTACAATCCACTAAAACTCTCAAAGGTCACCCAGGCACACATACATACTACACACACACACAAACACACACACATACACACACACACACAAATACATGCTTACACTCACATTTTTGTAATTGTAAATTTTTGAATTGGTGTGGCTTCTATTTCTAGGACTTTTTTTTTTATATTACTGTAGTATCCTATTTTAGATAGTTTCATTTCTCTGGGCTGTTCAGATCACTTTGAATTCTGATTCTGTCATCCAACATATTCCTGCCATTATGTCACTTACACATTTGATGATCACGAGTCCTTACTCTTCATCCAAGACGTTGATAGAGATGTCGAACAGAACAGGACAAAAGGCAGAACCTACATGTTATCACCAGCCTGTCCCTGTCCTCAGGTTGGCATTGATCCTTTAATTAGTGCTTCTGGGGATCATCTTTCAACCAGTTACAAAACTGGTTCATCAAACTTGCACCAAGGCCCCATTCTTCACCCCTTTCTACAAAGACATCAGGGAAGTCTTTGTGAAACAACTTGTGGAAACCTAGATATGCTGTGCCACCTTCCTGTCCTTGATCTACCATCCTAGGCTATAAATACTCTAGAGTGAAACAAGGTCAGTCTGATGTGACTTTACTCTTGGAGAGCTCACGCCATGACCAAAGTGAAAGTGGCACTCTTTCTGTGTGATGAGAACTTCAGAATGTGGGAGCTGTAAAGGATTGTAGAGATTATCTCATCCAGCCTCATCATTCCACAAGTGAGTCTCGAGCTTGAAATAACTTTGCCCATGGCCACACAGCTAGTCAGAGTTTGAAATGCAGTTATAACTTATATTCTCCTTTTCACACTTAGGAGGAGTGGAATTGGCTTTAGAAAAGCATTTCTCAAGATATAGTCCATGGACTATTACCTCTAGTCTGAAAAAAAAAAAAGGAAAAAATGTCCCCATGTTCAAATGCATCTGAAAAACTCATGCATTGCTGTGTTAGAGATTCACAAATTATTTAGTCATTAAATAAATATTTACTGATTGTGCCCTATGCATCAGATACTGTGTTAGGCACAGGGATATGAAAGCAAATAAGATCTTTTATAGATTTCCTTCTAAGTGAAGAGACAAGCATTAAATAACTAATTACTCAGATAGAAAGATTACTGAGAATTATAACTTGCTCTGAAAGAAATTTATAGGGTGTTCTAAGAGATAAGAAGAATGTAAAAAATGACCTATCTGAGAAAATGACATTTCAATATGTAAGAAAACTCAAATAAGAAATATCTTGGCATATTCAACAAAATGGGAGAACGAAGAAGGTTGTCAGCCATGACCCCTTGGAAGAACACATTTGTTGGCAATGTCAGAGGGAAAAAATAGAAATATGAATATAAAGTGCATTGATGCATTTTGAGCAAGAGGAAGACCTAGCCTCGTTAGCATTTTGAAAATATTACACTTGCTGCTCTGTGGAGACAGTATTGTGGGAGGTAAGAACACAAACACAGAAACACGTTAGGAACTTTTTGGCAAAGTTCTGGAATAGAAAAAATATTCTCTTGAATATTAACCTTTCGTAAAAAAAAAAAAAAAATCTAGTAAGCAAGCTGCTAACTTCTATCATTGTTTCTCAACATTTTCCAAATTTCTTTGAGCACAAAATCATGATTTAAGAAAAATCTATATCACTCCGTGAAATTTTGAAGAATATGTTTAAGTGAGGCTGCTTGGGGATATGTCAGGTTAGAATCACATTCCAATACCTTCTAAAATGACAACAGAGCTTGTCATTTGCTTGATTTGGAGAGTTTTACTTGTTTCTTTTCTTTTCCGGTATGTGATTCATCTGTTTATAACAGTCACTCTGCTGCTAGCTTTCATTCAAATTGCCAGGTGTAAGGCTTAGAAAAATAGAAACCCACAAGAGAATCCCAATATATAACCATGTTTACTTGTGTACCCTTTCATTCCTCACCTCCCTCTACTCACCCTCAACTCACAATGTCATCTGTTCTCTGAATAGAAATCTAACTGCTCCTTAATATTCGGGAAAACTAACTCCTATGTAAAAACTTACTTTCCAGACTAATTATCCAGCAATGAATTTCACATATGGATACATTTCTAGTCACTGATGTAATCTTATTTTAAAATAAGGAATGGGGAAGAAGAGGACTAGAAGAAGACACCAAGGTGTCAATATAGAATAATAAACAAATTCAGCATGGATAGTGTGATGCTCATATGTCAGTGCTTTTAATCATCACAGCTCTGTAAGGCAAGGCTTCTACTCTAACACGCACACGGATCACCTGGGGGGCTGGTTGCACATTCTGATTCAGTAGATCTAACTGGGGCCTGAAATTCTGCTCCCAATGATGCTTCTAGACCCCAGACCACACGTGGAGGAGCAAGGGTGCTATGCACCATTTCAGTTCTGCATTTCAGTGAATCAGAATATCTGGTGTTTCAACAACTGGTAATAGAAACCCCCAGTTCTGACAGTCTGAAACAGTGACATCATTCGTCATCTTGCACACACTACGTCCAGTGATAGGGTGGCTCCACCCATGATGTGTCAGTATCTCAATAATGTCATCAAACATGCGAGTGTCTTCAGTCTCCCCATTCTGCTCTCTCGGCAGTGCCTGCATCCTAAGGCTACTTCTCCTGTTTATGACATGGATATAGCAATTTTAATGCCCTGTTCAGACATGACAACATCCAAAGGAAAGTATTTCTCTCCTACAGTTTTTTTCTTAAGAACAAAGAAACCTTGATGAGGGTCTCCCAGCAGATCTCCCTCACCTGTATTGGCCAGACCTACATCACATGTCCACTAGTCGTGGACACTGTTGGTGTGCTACCTGATGTCCTCAGCCTCCATCCATATCACCTGCAATTTACTGGGCAAATCCCATCTGTGCCCTGGCTTCTTCCTCAGCAAAACACATCTCTGAGCCTGACAGCCACCTCAGGAGTATGCTTGGCCTGTGTGTGGGCCAGCCTGGAAATGCCAGAGTTTAAATTCCAAGTAGCAACCTTAAACGAGTGAGGGACGAGAACGAAAACCCTGAAACCCTGGCCTGCGTATCCTGAGGAGGTAAATTCTGAGTCCCCGCAAAGGTCTGCAGCAGTAACTCCCAGTGGCTCTCAGGGACACCGACCCGTTCGCTCGCCCTTGGTGGCCTTCTTTGCTTCCCTTCTCACACCGTGACTCCTACACGGCGGTTCCCAGGATCACGTCCTAGTAAACAACTTGAGCCTATATCCGTGTGTTGGGTTCTGTTCTTGGGGTAACAAGTTAAAACAAGCTAAAATATCACAACCAGACCAACTGGGGAATGAAAATACACCACTTAACTTAGATAGGTAGTTTGAAAGGTGTGGGTCCCAGACCAGCAGCATTAGACTCACCTGAAAACTTGTTAAACACGCCAATTCTGTGTTCCTCCCAGGCCTGGGGGACCAGACTCTCTGGGGTTAGAGCCCAGCGATCTGCACACCAGACTCTCTGGGGTTGGAGCCCAGCGATCTGCACTTTAAAAAGCTTTCCAGGTGATTCTGGTACATGGCAGGTTTAAATACCACTGGTTTAGATTAATCAGAATATATCCCTGACCCTGAGGAAGAATCTCTTCCCATGAATCACCTGATCATGAGAATGGATAGATATCTGAACAAAATCATGATTCCATTGAGGAGAGTTAGGTGTGATGGAATGGGACAATAGATGTTTCAAGACCACCACTGCTGCTTCCCTATAGAGAAATGAAAACAGGAAATGCGGATTTTAACCCTGACTTATGACAACAGGCAGAGTGCTCCTTACCAGTTTTGATAGCTCCGTGGTCACTGAGGGATCTCAGGAGGGGTTGGAGAGGAAAGGCCACCAAGGACAAGATTTCCTTTGCCAGAAGTCATAGCATATGTTCCTTCAGTGGCAATAAGTCCTATGAGAATGCAGACAGATAAAGAGTTGTGACATTTACATCTAGCATGAAATAACACAAAAATAATAAGAGGAGAAGGTAATAGTACAACGTGAAACTTTTATTAATACTAGACTCTGTAGGGGAAATAGCTCATTTTCTTGCTTTAATGTCATGTTTTCGCCTTTCCTCCAATGGGCATAAAACTGGGGCTTTCTCTGATTTTCAATCAGTAAATGAGAAAGCCATTGTTGACCGCATTGTGCTGTGGCTAGAAGGACTGGATGAGCCACAGGGACATGGCCCTGCACAAGCTCGTGATCGAGTTGGGAAAGGCACACGAATGGACATGCTCAGCTTGAACACTTACTGAGTGATGGAAATGTTCCAGAAACTATGTCAGGTGATTTTACAACTATTATTATTTTATTTAGAAATATACCCAAATTAGTAAAGGATAACACAACGAGACAGAATATATTCAGGCACTAAATTGTGTTCAAAAAGGATTCTGAGAAGAGAAAGACTGTTCAGGAATTGTAGCTCCATCATTAATTTGTTACATGATCCTGGCCAGCTCATTTCCCTCATCAGACGATTCCTGCCTAAATGAAGGCATTGAACCAGATGAACACATCCCCAAACTGAATTCTGTAGAAATTCCTCTTTAGGAAAACAACTAAAATAACAACAAAAAGGTTCAGGAGGGGTGTGGCACATTTAGAGCAGGTTTGTCTCCCAAAAGATCTCTCAGAACCTTGAAGATGCTTCTGTTTAAAGAATCTACAAAAGGAAAGTCTTATTTGTAGCATTTTGTAAATTTATTTTATTATAAAACCTGCTGTTATATGGTACTGAGTAACATCCCTTAATATACTTCAGAACCTTTGTGGAAAATGCTGTAAATCATGTCTGAGGACATTTCCAGAGACATTGTTCTCAGAGATGGGGCTCAGGGCAGCTCACTTGGCCAATCTTTAAAGGATGATTCAAGTTCAATTCAGGGAACAGCAAGAACATTTGCACTGGGGACAATATCATAAGGAAAAATCTCTGGGATAATGTTTTCCTTCGCTAAGAGTATAGACAGTAACATACCTTACATTTGTCCAATAAATGTACAACGTATTTTCAGATACATTCGCCCATTTAAATCCCCTGGCAACCCAGATTTAGCTTTTTGTTTTCCATTTATACATATATATATGTATATGTATAATAAATATATATATAAGTATATATATATATATATACATATATATATGTCGGTGAGAAAACTGAGGCTTATAATGGTAGGATGTGACTTTCTCAATGTCACCTTCTCTGTCCCCTTTTCTCTGATTGCTCGTTGCTGAGCATGTTTGCTTTAAGGTTTCTGTATTTCAGAATGGACTGGGTTTTTGTTCTTGTTTTCCACAGCATCCTGTTATATATTCTACAGCCCAGCCGTGATTATCCAAGACCAGGCAACTTTAGCATATACTGGGAATAAAATCGATCTCCCAGGCAGGAAGGTCATATGGGAAACTGACTGGGCTGTGTTCGTCTTCAGCACCTATCACCTGGGTCTGGCCCTGGTGAAACCTCTGGCCAGCCACCAGCCCTCAGCCTGGTGTCTGTAATTAAAGACCCCCAGTATCACATGAGTTAATTAGTTGAATGCTTATAAAGGTCTTTGAGAAATCAAATTTCTGCCTAGTAGGGAGGGTGTTCTGAAGGCAGATGTCTAGTGGGAGAAGCAGGAAGTTCAGGGCTGGGAAACCAGCTGGCTGGGCTCGGGCCCAGACCCTCTTCCTGGATGATGTTGGGCAAGTCACGCCTCTTCTTCCAGCCTCTTTGTCTCTTTGTAGTAAAAAAAAAAAAAGTGTGTGTGTGTGTGTGTGTGTGTGTGAGGGAGCTTTCTAAGGCTCCTTCCAGATCTCACGTACATTTATTTTTTAATGTGAATTGACCAAGTCAAACTTAGCAATCAATGAGGTGACCGGTGTCACATCAGATAGCCCTCGTGGCCATTATTTCAGTGGGGGCACTTGAAACCCTCCCAACCCCCTGCTCCTGCCAGAGAAGATGAAAGTGTCATTTCTGACCTCAGCACAGGCCTTTGCCTTGAACTTTGCAGTGACTTTCACATCACCATTTCCAGCTGGTTTTTTGCCCCCCAGCGAGACCAGACTTTTCTGAAAGAATGTAAACTGCTCTGAATGATATTTGAAAATAAAATATAATTGATTTCACAGCTCCTTGAACCTCTCCTATCAAAAATTGATTTTTTTCCCTCTTCTGTTTTACACTCTTGAAAGTGATTTGAGTGATAACAGTAGAAACTTCAATACATAAATGTTCTTCATCCTTTCTCCCTTTTTCTTTAAATTTGTCTGAGAAAAGAGTGTGTGGGGGTGTGTACGCAAGTGCATGTTTTGTACAAATGTCTTTTCACATATATTCATATCTGTATTTGCCTATGTTTGTATGAGTTCATCAATTTGCACTCACTGTAGACACACTTTTGTATATCAGTGTCTGTGTGTTTGTGTGTATCACATATGCAGCAAATACGTTTATTTATGCATACGTAGTTTCCGAATGTGTGCATCCTAATGCAGGTTTGCATATGTGTGCTTATAAGCATGCATATTAGCACATAAGTGTTTTGTATACATCTCTATGCCTGTTTGTATGCTTATGGTCTGTGCATAAGTTAGCTTATATACAAACAGGAAGGCTTGTGTCTAGGTGCTGCGCAAGTGTGTTTATCCACATAAATAGACCTATGTAAGTGCCTATATAGTTAGATTGGCACTTCAAAGCAGACCTAGTTTTATTATTTGCCCATCTCCCCAAAGAAAGAATAAACAAAAGTCAACTTTTCTTGGAAGCACCGGACAGCTCCTGCAGATTTGGACAGTCTTCATGAACCATAGAGTACTCTCCTCTGCCAGCCTAGTATTAGCTGTCACTTCCTCGGGCAGGATAAAGTCACCCAACTGGACTGTATCCTAATTATCTGGCAAGAGAAGGAGGTGTGGCAGACGCTGCAGACAGACCTGGTAACCTCTCTCTCTGCTGCAGCCCAGGGCCTCGACCGGCTCCCTAGAAGCCACCCCTGGAGTACTGGACTGGTGCTGGATCCTTGGTGCTGGACTACTTTCAAGTGACACGAGGGCTGGCTTAACATGGTGCTGATTGAAATGTTGGTGTGGCAGAAGCTGTCAGTGCCAGACAGGCCCAGCACACCTATTTTCTATCCCTTGCCTGTCTAGATTTGTGTGAGCGGCAGATCTGTGTTTCCTGTCAGTCAGCCTGTCCACTTGTAGCTGGAAGCACTGCCAGAGTGGTCAGTTTGTGACAGTGACGGTTGGTACAAGAGGAATTAGGTTCATGTTCAGATAGGCCCTTGACTTCCATTAGCAGGGAGAAGGAGCTCCCACACAGGGCTTATGTCATTACTGGGGAATGTGGCACTCTTTTTAGCTGAAGGTAGAATAAGTCATAGAGACTCAGAGGAGAGGGTGGGCTTTTATGACCTGGGTAAGGGTGGATGTGACAGTGAGGGGTCGAATACAGAAAAGCATACTAGATCAGTAGTATGGAGACAAACTCAGGCATCCAGTCAGGTCTTCCTTGTTCCACTAGTGGGCTGCAAGACTTTGTACAAGTCCTTTTAGACAAGTCTCAGTACCAAGTTGGATTTATTCTCCAAATAACCACAGGACAGAGTGGGGTCTGGCCCCACCCCAGCATAACAGAAAGAGTCTCAGCATCAGTTCTTGAGAGAAACCTAGTCCAATAGGCAGCATATGGAGGGTATAGCTCTACAAACCACAGAAGTTACAGTTCAAGATCAGCAAGATCCTGTTTGTAAAGGTCATGGTCTAGCCGGTTTCTGCTTGTTCTCTACTTGGATATTTCAAGTTATTTCACATTGAAGGTATTGAAAAGCAACTGTATCCTTCTCCTCCCCAAACTATGTGGAACTGCTTATACATTGTTGCCCATCCCATGCCTGAGAGTCACCTTTCACTTCCTTGCCATTGACCCATCTTCAAGCAAACAACAAATCCTAGGGACCCACCTCCCAGATATCACTTTAGCCCATCTTCACTGCTACCACCTGGGTCCAACCTGACCTGCATCTTCTTTTGCCTGGATTTTACAATGACCTCCTAAATAGTCTCCCTGCTTCTACTTTGCCCCTTTCTTTCCCACACCGAAGCCAGGGTGACCATTTAAAAACCACAATGTTGTTCAGGTCTCCCCCTAGCTTAAAACTCTTCATGATCTTTCCATCGTCTTTAGAATAATACACATCCATTAGCAGGGCCTGTGAGGAGCTGCATGATCTTCACTTTCCACGTTAGCCATTATGAATTACGTTCATGCCCTAGAATAAGTGATGTTCCCTCTCACTGCTCAGCCTCTCTCATGCTGTCTCTCTACCTGGAATACACAGATTTCGCTCTGTCCATCTGACCAATTCCTACACATCTGTCCAGTTTCTGCTTAAACATATGTCATTTGAGAGGACTTTAATGTATCCCAATGCAGATGAAACACCCTGACCAAATCATCCTGTGTCTACTTCCTTTGCATAAAATTGATAGCCTTCCTTGTTAAAATCTATGCTGTTTTAGGGCATAAGCTAGGTCTGAAATATCCACTTCCATCACTCTATTGCCTAGGAGAGTGCTTAGCACACAGAAAGTGCCTCATTGTGTGCAAACTAATAAATGAATGTCAATTAATAAAACATTACATATTATGTTAAATTACTATATGTGTAGGACTTTATAAATACAATATATACTTTGAGTGTATGTTACTGAGAGTAGGGACTTGTTTTATACTCCAATGTATTCTCCATTCTGATAAAGCATCTGGTACACAGTAAGCTATCTATTAATATTTAATAAATTAATATTTTGTAAAAATAAACATTTTACATCATACTATGCACATATTTGAAATATATTGATTTTCTTAACTTTTTTCACCTAAATACCTATAACATCAAGGACAAGTGACCCTAGAAGACCTGGAAATGTAAGTCAAGCTTGCACACTGTAAGAAAGAAATCTCAAGTCTTGAGTTATAGCTCAAAATCCATGCAAATTCTCTAGCGTATATTACAGTATGTCTGTGTTTATTTTAATATAAAAATAAGTCTCCCTTAGTTGCTATGGGCAAAACTAGTAATTGAGAAATATATGCCAATTCATAATGGCTAACGTGTACCAAATATATCGTCTGGCTTTGCACACTTTCTGGCAGATAGCCACATACTATTACAAATAAGCTTATTCTACTTTGAGAATAAATAATACCTTAATGGCTAACTCAGAAGCCATGTGGTGGCCAGAGATATGATGTGAAGCTGGTGGTCTGCCAAATACCAAAATCTCATTTGTGGACAAAGTTTTGGGGGTGTCTCTCTAGAATTATACACACAAGTCTATAAGTTAATCCAGGAGCCCGCCCAGACAGGCATAATTGTTCACTGATATCTCACAGCTATTAGAGTCCATCTCTTGCTCCTCCTACAAATGTCCCCTCACGGCTCCCCAACAGCTTCTTTATTCCAGTAGCCTCCCCTCTGCCTTTTTCCTACCTGCCAGTTGTAACTGCGCACGCTGACTCATGCCCTTCTGTTTTCTCGTTTTCTCATGCACAGAATGCAAAGCTTTCGAGGCCTCTCATATTATTTCTTTATCCTCATATACCTTCACTATTGAATACATTCTGCAACTCTAATTAGCCAGCAATTTATTCCCTTTGCCTAATAATTAGTGAAGTTGAATAAATTGGTGAAAAAGAAAAAAGAAGCAACTTTCTTAAATGTCCACAGAATAGAGAATTTTTGTACTTTTATTTTTTTTTTTAAAAAAAAAAACCTCTCCAGCTTACTGTGTTGGAGCACCCAGGGATGGAAGCCCAAGCCAATCAGAAGTCTGATATAAAAAATACAACAGGATTCCATGAGAATTTTTTAAGTACTAAATAAAGAATACCAAGGAGATTATCTAGAACAATACAGCTGTTTGTGGCACAAAGCTGTTCTATTTATTTCTGAATATTGTTTTCTCCTCTAAACATTAGGTAAGCAATTTTCAAAACTGTTTAGCCATTTCTGTGGGATCTGTTTAAGTAGTATTGTCATTCTTTGTGAGATTTCCTGAAGAATCTGGATGCCTACTTTGATTGTCCTGGCCTCAATCAAAATCACCGCTTTCTCACAGATTTCAGATTGTTCCCTCACCCCACCCCAATCAGCAAAGCAGTTAGGTGAACTTGTCTTTTTTCTAGCTGAAATTCCCTGGAAAATTTCTTCTGGCCTTCGGGAACAATCTAGTCCATGGCACTAGAGAGAAGATTATTCTTATCTTATTTCCAGAGATTATTCCAGGTGGTTTGAAAGAGACAGCCATGCAACACACTGGGCAGTGGCAGATGTTTCTTGCTCAGGTGTGTTGTGTTTCAGGCACTTAGAGAAAGTAGCATCCGTGATGACGAGTGCATTTTTATATGTACTGTTATCTCTGCTTCCACTACTTATCTTCACCTTAAAGTGTTATCCTAAAGTATAAATAGATGTATGTGAGTCATGTGACTATTATGTCACTAAAACATACAGTGATATGAGGCAGTAAAAAGACTGCTGGCTATAAGGTTAGAACAAGAGGTCTCTTCTATTTAAGGAACTGTGTGCTTTCTACTCAGTAATTCCTTTCTCTGAGCCTTGTTTCCTTAAATGAAATAACAGGAACTCTATATTTCACCCAACTAAACTTTGAGCAAGGTCAGGATAAAAATTGTAGTTTACTGACTACTGATTTTTGTATCCACAGCACCTACCACAAGACAAATAGTTGAGGATAAATTAGTGTTCACTGAATAGAACTGATAGGGTTGTTGGAGGCCGACATGAGAAAATGTGCACGTGCAAATGATGAGTAACCATCACCGTCACCGTCATCATTAATTGCTACAGTTGTGAGACTGACCTGTAATGTTAACCGAGAGGAATCTGGAATACCTAAAAAATTTAATTCATTAAACATTTCTGAAACATGTGCCAACTTTCTTGTCTTGTTAGTTTATTCTGGTTGGTACAGAATAAATCTTTATTTCTGGTAAGCATGTGAAAAACACTCATGGTCATGGTTAAGAATGCCCAAACATTTTCTATGAGTGCAGATAACAGTTGTTGAGTCCAGAATCTTAGCCTTATATAAATGTGACATTATCCAAAGAGAATCAGATGCATAGCAACACTGGAGGTAAAAAAGCATATTGAAAAATTATATTAAAATTGAAGCCAGAAGAGACTGAGTACAGTCCTTGTTCTTACAATACTCACCATGTTACCTTGTGTGAGGGGTGAAATTCGAAGCTGGCTCTCAAGATTTCCACCTCATGGTATACACACTTTGTATAATTCTCTCCCTCCCCATATGTAGGTGGGACTTGTGATTATGCTCCTATGATTAGGCTGCATTATACAGCAAAAGTGAAGAGATTTTCAGATGAAATTAATGCTAAGTAATTGACTATAAGTTTATCAAAAGGGAGATTATTCCGAGTGGGCCTAACCTAGTCAGTCAAGTATTCTAAAAGATGGTCTACAAGTGAGAGAGAG
>NW_006440132.1:2849196-2850928 GCF_000325575.1 Pteropus alecto
CTTCTTCTGGCCTTGGAGTAGCAAAGTGCCCTGTTACGGAGAGAAGCTACTGAATTCTGCCAACAACCAGTAAACATGGAAGAGGATCCTGAGCTTCAGATGAGATCACAGCTTTGACGTGAGCCTGGCAGACTCTGAACAGAGAACCAGCTAACCTGTTCCCAGACTCCTGACTGACAGAAACTGTGAATTACTAATTATATGTTGTTATACGCTACTAAATTTGTGGTAATTTATTATGCAGCAATAGAAAACTCACGCACTTTATTTTATTTGTCACCCTTGTCATCTTGCTATTAAAAGAGCCAAGAATACAACCTCTCCTAATGTTCTGAAATGTGTAAGAACTAGCCCAATACAAAATACACTCAACATTTGTATTCCTCAACATTTTGCTTAAATTCTATTTTTTTCCAGAGTAACTAAACACACACTCAATTAAACTTTCCAGCATCCTCTTTCTACTGGTTCTCAATCAGGTCTACTATATATGGCTCATATGTTCATTATTAGCTTCACCGGCTCTCTAGTGCCCAAAGCTAGAAACCTCAGGAGCATTCTCTATTCCTTCCTCTCTTGATTCTCTCACGTAGGACCAATTGTCATCTCATTCAAGGAATTCCCCTTACCTCTGGCCTCTCGCGTTTGTCCACTATTCATCTGGACAGCTGCTATGGACTTCACACGACTGTCACTTCCCATTTGGTCCATGTTTTCATCGCCATAAGTTATCTGTATAAAGGGAAATCTGCTTTATCCTCTCTCCTGCTAAAACATGCCTGAGGACTCCTTCTCATGGCATTCTGAGTTCCTCATAATCTGGCTCCAACCCTCCTGTCTTCTTTCCCAACATGTTTGCCAAATGCCACACTTAACTTTCCACGGATGGGATGGGCTGGGTCATGTCCTCCTCCAAAGGGAGACACATTGAACTCCTAATCTCTGGTACCTGTGAATGTGACCTTATTTAAAAATAGGGTTCTGGTAGACAGAAATAATCAAGTTAAGTTGAGGTCATCAGCATGGGCCCTAACCGAATAGAACAGGTGTCCTTATCAGAAGGGGAAAATTTGGACACAGACACACAGAGAGAGGAGACAGCCATGTGAAGAGAGAGACTCAGGGAGAAGACCGCAAAGATTGGAATACTCTCTACAAACCAGGGGGCACGTGGCTACCGGGAGCTGGGAGACATGAAGAACGATCCTTTCCTAGAGGTTCTGGAGGAAGTGTGGCCCTGACAATACCTTACTTTTTGCCTTCTAGCCTCTAAAACCATCACCACAAATGTGTTGTTTTAAGCCAGCAGTTTGTGATACTGTGTTGCGGCAGCGCTAGGAAATTAACACCGTGGATATGCCAATGCCTCCCGATGATTCATCACTTTGAACAAGCGCCTCTCTTTGCGCAGAAATAGGAATTCTCTAAACACATTTCAGGATCCAGGAAAGTAAACTACAGCTTCAGAGAAACCAGCTAGGAGAGCCTCAAACCAAGTTTGTTCTCTTGTCCTGGTTTTCTCAGAGCAAGCTGTCTGAGCTCTGTAATAGGACTTCTTACTCAAAATTGTTTGGTCATGATTTTTTTTTTTCTTTGCCAGTCTCCTGCACTCGACTGAAAACTAAGCTTAGAGGGCAGGGATTATAGCATTTAGTCATTCAATGTATGCTTGTTGAATTGAAAAAGGAAAGAAGGAAGGAAGGAAGGAAGGAAGGAAGGAAGGGAAGGCGGG
>NW_006440132.1:2851076-2855496 GCF_000325575.1 Pteropus alecto
TTGTCCTTTAGACACCTTGTAAAGCAGGATTGCTATTCCCAATTTAGAGATGAAGAAACTAGGCTCCATAAATGTTGGTTCCACTTACCCTTTTGCTCCCAATGGATTAATAAGCCTGAGAGATCAGAGGCTGAGTACCAAGTCTCGCCCAGATTTTACTATGCTGCATCAATTTTGGGAGCGGAGTAATTTTCTCATGATCGTGAGTCTGATCAGCTGATAGAATTTATAATGGAAATTTAAGAAATAAAAATTATTTAAAAAGGCTTGAGGTGAAATATATGATATAGTCCTTGTGAGTAAGTCCGGCATTTATCACCATTTCATTGACATGGTGAATGAATTATATATATAGCATTATAATGATGTAATATCTCACAGTCCTCGATGGCTTGTGGAATTGAATGGTCTGTCTGGGTGCAGTTTAAGGAAGAAAAAGAGGGACAAGAATGAATGCACAGTCATTTGGCATACTGTTGAGGGTTCCCACCCACAGTAATTTCCTTGTACTACTGCCATTGTTTAAATTCAATGTACTATAAGCAACATACATTCATGTGGATGATGAAGAGATACTTAATGGGAGAGAAACTCATTTTTTAAAATATAGGTATTTACTTTTTTTCTCAACTCATTTTCTCTCTCTCTGCCTTTCCCCTTACCTCTCTCTCTTTCTGTCTGTCTCTTAATATTTCGGCCTTTACAAATCACCCAATTCAGTGGAGTCCAATTTGCCAACTTGCAGATTGGTGGTTCGGGGCCATAAACTTACAGAAAAAGCACCATCAGTGTGTTGACATGGGGAAATGTGGTCTTCTGTTCTATTCCCCACTCAAGATAAATGGGGTTGATGGAGAGCCTTCCTTTCCTGTATGAATGACTTTATGCTCCAAGGAGCCGAGGTAGAAGAATTAACCTGAACATGGCTTGGCCAATATTGCTCTTCTGTGTACAAGCCCAGTACACAGCAGACATCTAACAAATGTTGAATGAATTCAGGTTTTCTCTTTCCTTCATACCCTGGTATATAGAGAATGGTGGGAAATAAATTTTTGTGCTAAATCAAATTTTGCTTTCACATTTGAAGTCAGCATGACTATCTAGATATAATAGTAATCGAAACAACAATAATAATAGAACAGCAATTGCAACAAAAACAATAGCTAATACTGAAAGTATTATTTATGGCTGGTTTTTTTCCTGCATAAAACCAATTTTCTAATTCCAAATGTCAAATGAGAGCAGGTTCTTTCTTTTTAATCAAGTAGACTCTTACATTGAATGCACAGACCCTGTCCTTCCCAAAGCATACTTTATTGTCGCCTGCCACCACTTCACGGGGAAGAAAGAAGACAGACCCATGTCTAGGGTAGAATAAGGGCTAATTATGACCATGACAAGTCTGCTGATGCGGATGAGGAAAGCAGATATTATTCATCTTCCAGAGGGCTTGTGAGTTCCCAGTAAGTGTTAAGTACCTTTTGGTAAGTAGGTCAGTACAGGTACAATGACAACAGGCACAATAGCTGTTTCATTAGTCAGATTAGTCTAGATGAGGCTGTAGTAACCAATGACCCCAAAAGTTCAGAGGCTTGAAACAACAAAGTTTATTCTTCACTCACACCATATGAACATCACGCATTTATGGGGGATTTCTGTTCATGTTTTACCAAGGCTGATGAAGTTCCCACCTTACTAAATATCTCTGGCAGCAGCAGAAAAAAGAAAGAGATGGACAATCACACCCTGGATCCTAATGCATTTACTCAGAATAGGTAGGTACATGTCACTTCTGCCGATAATATTCCAAGGCAAGACAAATGGCCATACCTAATTTCAAGACGGAGAACAGAGGTGGTCCTCTTGGGTCTGGAAGAGGGATTTCATCAGAATTACTGGGGAGTAGCACTTATGTCTACCATACCAGAGACGGCAGGTTTCTAAGAAAACGGGGCTAGAGAGAGCACTATAGTCATGATCTCCAATGCATCTACCACCTTTCTCCGCTGTGCCCGTTCGGATAAGGCTTTCACTAACAACTCCAGCAAAAACCGTAATTGTCAAAGTCGCCAGCAACTTCTACATCTCTAAATCCAGTGGCCAGTCTCAGTACTCATCTCGGTCGATCTACGAACATTTCATGATGTACTTTATTCCTCTAACCCCCTTATTTATTTAAATTCCAGGGGAGCACACTCTCCCAGTTTTTCTCTTATACTCCAGGCCTTTTCTTCTCAGTTTCATTTGTGAATTCTTCCTTATCTCCCTGACCTGTTAATCTTCCAGTGCCCCAGGGCAATATCAGTGGTTTTCTTCTCTCTATTTACACTCACTCATTTGGTGACTAGATTCAGTTTCTTGGTTTCCATCCCACCTATAGGCTGGATATTCTCAAATATGTATTGATAGCCTTTACCTTTTTCCGGAAATCAAGCTTTCTATAGTCATCTGTGTAATTTATGTCTAATTTATATTGTGTAAATGAAAACTCCTAATCTTCCAGCCCAAACATTTTCATATTTTACTCTTTTCAGCAAACTTTCTTGTCTCAGTCTTTCAAATATATCCAGACTGCATTTCACCATATTCACTGGTACCAGCCTGGTCCAAGCCACCACGTTTGCATTATTACATCATCCTCCTAAATGGCCTCCCTACTCCTATCCTTGACTGAACAACCCTTCTCAGTCTAATCTCAACCAGAGTTGAAACTCGGAATCCTGCAGTGGCTTCCCATCTCAATCTTTGTAATTCCAAATAAGACGGCCATAAAGTCACACAGGATCTGGCCTCTCTACTCTCTCCCACTTGGCCTTTGAGCTTGTAGTGCCCTCTTCTTGGAATGCTCTTCCTTGCATATATGCACGGCCCCACCTTTTCTCCTCAAGGCTTTGTTCAGATGCTTTATTCTCATATGGCCTTGTCTGGCCACTCTTTAAAATTCAAACCCTTTTTATGTCTCTAATAATCCATATACTTTGTTTTTTCCCCTCTGAAATTTATTGTTTTTAAAGTATTATATTATTTTTTTATTTTTTTAAAGTACTATTTTATTTACTATTAATTTTGTTTATTACTGGTCTCTCCTACTAGAATTTAAGATTTCTGTCTGTTTTATTGAATTGTGCATTTCTAGTACTTAGAAAAATGCCTGAAGCCAGTTGACTGTCAATGATTTTTTTAATTGAATATATGAATGGATGGATGATAAATGAATGAATGAATGAATAAATGAGGTTAATTTGATGTGGTCTGGGCTCTTAGCAAGAGCAACTTGGGATTAAAGGAGTAGTTCCCTATGCATGCAAAAAAAAAAAATTCATCTATCTTCTTAAGTAACATCACTTAAAAACCAATTTCCCTGTTACTATTCAAGCATAGCATATGCAGTGAGCTCCAAACTATAGTGCTATAGCAAAATCATATCATATTGTATGTAATCCAGTGTCTACAGGGCAAATACATTTTAGGGAATGGTCTAATGACCACAGGAAGAAAGCTTCCTTCAAAGTTTCATTTGGAGGTTCTGGACCACAAAAGGCGCATTATTCTGGGGACATCTATCAACACAATCTGGTATTTTACTATGACTAATTTACTCCTTAAAGAAACCCAAACATAGGGTTCTGGGGGAACTTTAATTAAATCCCCTTTATGTCTCTCCTAAGAGAGCTCACTGATATTTGTCATACAATTAAAGGAGGTTTCCTCACTTTGGAAGGAAAAAATAGTGAGATGAGATTAGCAAAGTATACTTATTAAGAAGAAAGCAAGGAGGTAGGAGGAGGGTGAAGTGGGTAAAGGGGATCAAATATATGGTAGCTGAAGGAGACTGGACTTTGGGTGGTAAACACACAATAGAATATATAGATGTCAAATTATAATGTACACCTGAAAATTATATAATTGTATTAACCAATGTTACCCCAATAAACTTAATTAAAAAAAGAAGAGAGCAGACATATGTGTGTATCATTAAAAAAATAAATTGCATGTATTTTTTAGAGAGCAGACATGTATCATTAAAAAAATAAATTGCATGTATTTTTTAAAATATGTAATGCTTACCGTGATCCTGTGAAAATTATCTCTAGAAAAAGTGGCTATTAGAACGCAGATAAGGACTTGCGCAATGAACCTGCTACCACAAAAGAAGTTGGAGTTTTCGGGGATCCCATTAAGTAACATCCTGTTATTTTCCTGAGTGTGGCCTCCTTAAGAAATGGACAAAGGAATCAAACAGACATCCAAGTGTCAGTGTTATTAGAGATAAAGCTGTATTAGAATAGGTAATCTCATCTGCAACCACAGTGGGGTTTTCTGAGAACTTATTCTCTAAAACCCAGCACTTTGGAAGGTTAGGATCTACCTTATCTCCAATAACAGGCTATGTCCTGTTACTCTTAAAAAGAAATCCACA
>NW_006440132.1:2855515-2883964 GCF_000325575.1 Pteropus alecto
ATTCCTGCTCTAATTCTACCAATTAAGGAAGTTACTTCTCTCTTGATAATGAAAGAAAGGTCCAGAAAAATCAGAAACATTTCCAAATTTTGTTCCTTAGGAAAAGAAAATTTTCTCTTATACGGGATGTGAGGAACGAACGGCTTGTATTCTTCCTTAGCAAAGAAAATTAAAGTTTGCCCTAATCAGAATCACTGTTCATTGTCTACAGAAGACACAGTAAAATAGAAGGGAAAACTTCTCAACTTTCAAGTAATTATTCAACTACAACAGAACTCTTTGTGACTGACCACTGAACACCTAAAAAAATGTGTGTATGGATAGTAAGAACGAGTATAAGACTTGGGTTTTTAATTTTAAAAAATTGGTAGAAAGATGAAACCACTTAAACAAATTGGCTGGAGCTTGTGTGATATCTTGATACTATCAGATAGCTTAGAATAGAAAATGACCGCAAAATATTTTAGTATCTGTCACTTGATGCCCTTAAAAGTATGCTTCTTTATTATGAAGAATCGAAATTAAGCCCAGACCAGGTTGACGGTCACACCTTATTTTTGCAAAGAGATGAATGAAAGAAGTAGATTCAAGTGTTACCCTGTTTAATCTGTCAGGAGGCTGAAGCTGAGATTCACTAATCTGAGGAAGGAGTCTAATGGTCCAACATCCAAATCTCTACCTTTACACCCACTCACAATCTTCTCACCACTCTGTTTTTTTGGCCTGCCTTTCTTACTCAGAGACTTTCCTATTGGTATTTAAGTGTACAGCATGAATCAATTTTCTTTGCCAGCATATTAGCAGTAAAAGACATAGTGAGTTTCAATTTCATGTATATAAAACCGAAGGCAGTCAATATTTTCATTCTGTTGAGTCACCAAATGCAAATGAATTATATGTTAAATTTCTTGAGAATAAGGATTGAGTCTACAGTATTGCTTAGATAACAGGCTCTTAACAAGTATTTTTGTAATGAATGGATAAAAGTTCTGTCTCGAATACAACTGTAGTATATGATGGATTATGAATGATTATTGTGGAAAGTTTTGTGGGATTGTTGCCTTATCTTCATTTACTTCATCTCCTAGAAGAACCTCTCTCTTAATTTTCATGTTTCCTTATGATGAAAGACTTAAATAAAACACGGGGGCAAGTTTGGAAACCGAATCATTACTTACACTCTGCCACTGAAATCTGCCAATTATTTCGCTCTCCCATGTTCAAATCTTGTTCTTTTTGGGGGGGCAGAGGGTGAGGGAGGAAGGAGGGAGAAGCTCCCCTATCTCCTGCCAGGTAAGTTTTGCTGGAAGCTAGAGTTTGGGTGCAAGCACTTGGCCTAGGATAGTCAATTAGATGGCCTCACCCATGACTTTGACTCTTGAGAGACTGTTGCAGAGATGCAGAAATGCAGGGATGGTAAAGAGATTGATTATTCATGCTGGCAGCTGCACTAAGAATCCTGCAGCAGCAGTGGTAGCAAAAGTCCAGTGGTAAATGGCAATATCCAGAGTCCCTCCACTGCTGCAGGACTGAGTATCCGGCATGTGCAGCCCACAGATGCATTTCCTGCTGCCTAACCTCTCTTGGTTTCTGCATATTTTAGAATCCGGATTGATTTACCTACTGTTGATTTTTTAAAGCTATCCAATATCCTTCTAATAAATTGCTTTTATCGCCAAAGTATACATTATCTTTCTGTTGTTGGCAAACAAAAACCATAAGTGATGCAGAGATTAGTACTGGGGAATGGGGTACAGGTAATCATCCCCAAGAAGAAGAAACTTGTGATAGATTACCTGACCTAGCTGGAGCTGAAGGCAGTAGTAATTGTATTAGAATTCAGGGAAGGGAGTTTAGATGCCCATGGCAGGGAGCAGTGGTACAGCTAATTAAAGTATCATCTGTGTGTGCACAGAATGAAGTACCTATTAAAGTCAAAGCTTGGAGAACAGTGTCGTCACAGCCATAACATAGTATGAAGGACAGGAGCAGCCAGGTGAGGTGTCTACTCCTAATAACACTTTAAAATCACAAAGAAAAATAATGAATATCGCAAATTCCTAAGTTCTTAGCTCAAAACATGGACTGAAATCTAGGGACTTTCTATGAATTAATAAATAAAACATGCACGTGCACACACGCGCACACACACACACACACACACACACATACACACAGAGAACGAAAAACATTTTTCTCTTCTGCAGGCACAAAACTACAGTTGATGACAACCAAAAAGCTAATATTATGAGATGTCAAATTATAACATCAGTAGAATTAACATCTTTACATTTCTCTTATGTGAAAAGAAGGCATTGATTTGTTTCAAACATTTCTGTTCAAATTTGCTTTCTTACCTTGGCAAGTCAGATAATATAGTGGTTAAAAGTACAGGCTTTGGAGCCAAACTACCTGCATCTATATCTCAACTCTACCATGCGATGGTGGTGTGATTTTGAGTGAGTAACTTAGTCATGTTGCTTCAATTTCTTCATCTATAAAGTGGGAACGGTTAATAGTGTCTACCTCGGAGAGTTATTGTGAATTTCAAATTAGTTACTATGCGGAAGGTCATCAGAACAGTGCCTTAAACACAGTAATCACTCAGCAGAGAGAAGCTAGAGCTGCAATAGCCATTGCTATTGTTATAACGTTGATGACATTATGCTGATACAATTAGCAGAAGAGGAAATAGCAGATATGACTTTGTTGTGATAAGAGGCATACATGTCAAAGAGTGCACAATAAACTCGAAGAAATACATGAACCTCAGTGTAGTATCCAGATTTCTGGGGATATCTTCAACTGGTTGGGTTCCTTGTGCTTTGTATTATCAAAAAAAAAAAAAAGAAGAAGAAGAAAGCAGGCAGCTTTATCGACCTCTTGGGATACCAAAGTTAAAAAAAAAAGACTGCTTTTACATATGCTTCTGATTCACTGACCAGGTGAATTAGGCTCACTTTGTATGGCCTCTGGAAGAAGAGAAGGATGATTTGGGGCTATTACGAGAATAGCATCCTAATTGGCGCTTATGACCTAGCAGAACCAGTGTTGCTAGAGATAGCATTGTGTTTCCAGGGAGAACAATTTCTTATTAGGATCCTGGAGAACTGCCTGGGAACAAAGATAGAACTCTACCTATGGGCAAAAGTTTATTCAACCACGTTACCACGTTATAGAACCCTGCCTCAGTAAAAAGCTAAAATTCTTGTTTTAATCCTATAAAATTAGACTTAGTCTAATCATAAGAAAACAAATAACTAAACACAATCTGATGAAAGGAAGAGGTGATTTAATAACTTTAAAATTTTGGTTTTCGTTCTACCACCCACATTTTTTCTAATACTCACCACATCATTTTATAACCCAAAGCTTTACCAATAGCATTTTATTTTCTTGTGAAAAGATGGAAGTTGTTAAGCTCTCAGTTGGGCTTTTTTTCTTTTTCCTTTTTGAAAAGTACAATATATTAATATAATATATTTAATATCCAAAATAATCCACTGATCTAAAAAAAAAAAAAGAGAAATGAAAGGGCGATCAGCTAGGTGGAAGAAAATAGTAAGTGGCCTTAACTTTGTGTTCTCACTACGAACTTGGGAATTTCGAAGTGGGCAATGTTTTCCTTTTTAAATCAGAGGACTTTCAAAAGTGTTTTGAGGTACCAGTGACTTCCTAACTCTGGAGATGTAAAGGGGAATTACTGAAAACTTGCCATCGAACAATCTTCCTTCGTTATGGGCAGTTCTAAGAGAGCCACTAAAGTTGGTGATGTAGACTTTGTCTAACTTCCTTTGGCCTCCTGCCCAGAGGCATTTGTTCAGCAGATCCCAGCAATGGTGGGAAGAGCAAAATTCCATATGAAAGAAAAACACGGGTAATAGTTTCACTCACTGTGCTGGCCAGCATCCTGGGTTGTGCGATGTGCTAAATTTTCTATGGAGTCTATTTTTTTTTTTTCCACTGTTAAACTGCTGCTTAATCCAGACCACTGGAAGGGACTTCGAAAGTTCTAAAATTCAAATTTCTCCAGAGAATTCTTCAAACTATAGCAGCTAATTATAAACTTTGATGTTGTACATCTTAATGGATAAGAGTAATGTTTCTGTTATACATGAGCCATAGTAAAAGAATGATGATAATGCAAACAGCAGTGTTTTGGGGTGTTGCCATGTCAGGCATTGTGCTACCACTTTACGTTTGTGAGCACACTGAGGTAGGCATTTCTGTCCTGTTTCACAGATAGGGAGTTGTTCCCCACCACTAGAAACGCCTCTTTTTCACAGAGCAATGTTTAAATTCTATGCTTTCTTCACAGCTCAGCTCAAATGCCACCCATTCATCTTTCCTGGTTTATGCAATAAAGTTTTTTATTTCAGCAAATATTTGTTGAGCATTTTTTATGTGTCAGATACTATGCAAGACAAACAGCATATTTATGGGTGAAGATAAAAAGTATACTTCTAATCACGTGGTCCTTATAATCTAATAGAGTAGACAAACAATAAAGTAAACAAGCAAATGAATATGCGATTGAAACGACAATCTATACTGTGAAGGGAATAAATTATATTCAGTGGTCAGAGTAGGCGCCTGAGGAGGTGAATGCCCTCTCTACTTCTTAGGCCTACTTGGAACCTTCATACAAATTAGAAAATGCCATCCCTTGTTCAAGGTCCATTACTGATAACTACTTTCAAATAATTAGAACAAATACGCAAACCAATGATGACCAGCAATTGACTAGAACCCCGTAGGATTTATAGTATAGAACCTACAAAACTCTATGTGGAGGCCTTGAGGAGATGACAAATAAAGCAAGTTGCCAAGAAGGAGATATGTCAGCCAGTCAGAGAAGGCAGAGGAAGAATGTTCTGGGTGGAGACTTCAAGATGGGGAGAGTATATGGGTTTGAGAAACTGAAAGTAGGTCATTGTTACTAAGGCATAATAAATTAGAAAGAATGGACATTGGGGGAAATAGGCTAGGGCTAAATAAGAAAATAGGGGCTTTAGTTGAACTGCAGTGGTGCCTTCCTGAGAGATTTTAAGCCAGGAGTGACATAATCATATTTGGGTTTTTTACTTGGGTGAATAAATGGAGCAAGCTGGGAAGTGGGTTACAAGCAAGGTCTGTACTGTACTCGTCTCGACAAGATGTAACAGTGGTCTGGGTTAAGCAGTGGTTTAACATAATCGTTTCTACGTATCCGTCTTTATTACCAGGCTAGGATCTCTAAGTTGGCAGAGACTACATTTTATACATTGGACCTGTACCAGTTTTGGCACATTGGTGGTATGACATAAATAAAAGACTAGGGAAGGCAGAACCCCACCTCACATCTCACCTCCTCTATGCTACATAGGTTGAGTTCTCCTAAAACAGGCATAGAGATGGAGTTTGATCTGTAGGTAGGATCTGATATTAGGAATCACTACCTGTGAACGGGAGGGAGGAAAACAGGATTGGGCACAGGGAGAAGGTCCTGCCACACAACCGCAACCGAACCCCAGCCCTTAAGGAACACCGCCACCTAAATTGCCTGAAGGAGTAGATGAATCAAAGGCACAGCCATGAAAGACATTTCATATTTGGGAAAGATTTCTGTCTCTGGACCTGATGAAACGTGATTATGTCTCTGAGTGCTTAAAAAAGGCATGAGCCCTTGAAAAGGATGTAAGTAAAAAAGCAGAATGATTATCAGAATGGGGCTTGGCAGTGAAAATAATGCTCTCTCTCACTGGAGCCTCCTTTTTTACCCGACATGCAATCAGAGACTTGAAACAGGTGGCCTTCAACAGCCCTCCCATTTCTGAAATTCTGTGACTCTGGAAAAGAAAACCCAGTTCAGGAAATCTATTACAGCCATAGCTGTCCTTTTCCATTAGTCCAAATGCATCTAGACTCATCAAAATGGGTTTTGACTCGCAGGGACCAAATGTCTTCATTTAGAAGAGACGGGAAAGGCAGCCTTGCAAATTACACCATTTCTCCCACCTCCATTACGCTCCGAGCGTTCTGCCAGTGCTGTTACAACCCAACAGCACGCAGCCAATTGGAGCAGAAAAGACAATAATCTTAATGGGTAGGAATTGGGAGCAGGGAGGCGCCACAGATTGTATTAGGAGAAATGAAATAATATTTAATTTCCCTGGTCATAAATAATCTGTCTGCCCACATTATGAGCATATCAGAGTTGACAGGAAAAATATTCACCAACATGGGAAAAAAGATCATTATTTCTTCATTATTAGTGGGTAACGAAGGTGGGGGGCATATCAAATATACTTTTTTTTTTTCCCTGACAAATAGAACTGCAGAAGCAGAGGAGTTCAGAGTAGTTGGCAATCCTCACAATTTGTCAAGAGAGTAACAATGATTGTGGTGATTCCTCATCCGTATTGGTAAGGTTGTTTATAGTTTTCAAAGTGTTCCTCCATTTGTTTCTTGAGAAGCACCTTAGTATAGGAAAAATGTTAGTCATTTTGATATAAGGGCACTGAGGCTCAATGATTGATTAAATATTTGGCATGTTATTCAAAAAGCAGAGAAATGACCCCCAAACTTCAGACTTTCCCTTACTGCTTTCAAATTTTGGCTATTATAGCAAACAATCGATACTATTTATGTATAAGTTACTATTGATTTAAATATACTTGCTTTTTTACTTAAATAAATTTATTCCAAAGGATACTTTAAACAGCACCATCATAATCGGAAGATTCAAATCACTTGCATAAAATGGAAGCATAGTTGCTTCTCATTCTTCGCAGCAGTTACGTTCTATAAAGTCTCCACAGAGAATTGGCAAGTACTGAAACACTGCACCTAGGGGAAATACAGGCTTATGTTCCTGCAAGCCCTGGTCACACATTTCCATCAACTAATCAATACATAACCTTTTTTATGTGTGTTTCTGTTTAAAGACACCTTATTTAATAGAGTTGATTTAATATATATTATTGATTCATTAACATTCAATTCACAGCCAACAACACTGTAGCCCATGCCTGAATGAAGCTTATCTAACACACATATTTTCTCTGTAAGGCACATTCTTGTGCTTAGAAACACAAGACAGCACTTCGGCACTATGCTTAGGGGCCCTTTTCAGCAACAAAATCACTAACAATAAAAATGCCACAAAAAATGCAAAAAACAGGGCATGAAATAGACCATGAAAAGGACACTTGTTTACAATATTAGCTTTGAAACAAGAAGGCAGAGTGTCACCTTGTTCAACTTTAGCTGGGAACAGAAACGTGGGGTGACTCCATTTTTTTCACCACGCTGCACATGTCCACAAATAACTGTAAAACACTGCAAGTATTGATTTGTGGTTGCAAATAAATTTTAGCAAGTAGGTGAATTCTCAAATATGAAATCTGCAAATAATGAGTATCATCTTGATCTTTAAAATTAAATCCAATAGAAACAATTAAATTTCGTTGAATCCTAGCTAGATAGTCTTGCTGGTCTAAGACTCTCAGATTAAGGTCTATTTTCTCTTGGTTAAAAAAGGAGGGTGAAATTAGGTGTTAAAGACCTGTGAGCCCCAAAATGGGAGTTTCTCCTTGACTTGATCAGAAGGATTGGAAGAAAATTAAAATTAAAATAATTTTCTCATCATGTGATTCACTTTTTCTTCGTGTTGAATTTATGTACCATCTGCAATAATTTTGAGAACCTTTCAACCTCCTTATTACATACGAACATTTAGAGGAAACTAAGGCTACACATTCACCTTTTGGGAAGCACTGTGCTAAAATATGAAAATCATTCCGATGTCCTGACCTTCAGGTTTTCCTCAACGCTGTGGTAGGGAAAAGAGCTATTTTCTCTCCCTAGTCTCTGGCCACAAGGATGAAGCTAACTTGTGTATGATAACACCTCATTGGCTCTTTGAGCTTATTTTGCACTCTATTCTAGTTTCTGAGATAAACTCTGCACATTTGCGAGATGTGCAGAAGATTGAAGCAAATCATGGGGGCTCTACTGGTTGACCCTGTCTCTCCTATATGTCTAGTAATTCTTTCCATGCTTCAAAAAAATCCAGAGAGAGAAATATTTTCTCCCCTTTCAAAATGTGCTTCAGAAATCATTTCATTTTCTTGTCTTCCTTTGCTGAGTTCGAGACCTAAGTCTGAACTCAGCGGAAAAAAGTCATCTTTTGTTATCAATTTCTCTGTTGGTGGGAAGGGACCGTCTCTGGACTTGATTCTGGTGTCAGAGCCCAGGCGCAGATTCTCCTTTCTTTTAGATAGGTTTGTCCCAAACTGCTTCACATTAGCAACTTGTATAATACCACATAGCAAACACTTATTACATTTATATAGACAGCAATGAATGAGAAAATGAGATTGAAATGCTAGTCGTAGTAACAGAGCCACACAGCTTGTTGACTTTTTATGATCAAGATTGCTGGTGTGGAATAAAAGAGAATTAACTAAGCTTTAAAAAAAATTGATTATAGTTTCAGATTTGTCAAATATTGAGGGTCCAAGCAAGACAGCTAGCCTTATAACTGTGGACTTGCCCAGTCATATGTCTCAAGTCACGGTGGTTCAGTGCCAAGACATCCAGGTTTATTAAGGTATTCTGGTCCTAAAAGTTATCACAAGAGTGACAAACAGAAATGTCTTCAGTCTCTTTGCAATAAGAAAAATAATAGCCTATTGTGAGTATTAAATGAAGTTTTTAGGTTCAGTGAGAGCACAAGGCACCTAGAAAACCATTAGTCCATAAGAGATTCCTTTTAATCAAAGCCTCAGATTTACCATCAATAATAAGGCAATTTTACTATTTGAAGGTAATTGGTATAATATAGTGGCAAGAACAAGGCTTTAGCTACAACAGGCTTGGGTTCCAATTTCTATTTTGTTACCTACTATACTTGTGAACTTGAAGAAACTATATAACATCTATGAATCTCAGGATTCCCTCCCTTTTGTAAAATGATTATAAAGTAGACTTCTCAAAAAGTCATGAAGATTAAAGTATATAAAGCACTTAGTGCCTGGAACTATGTAAGGGATCAATAAATGGTGGCTTTTGTTTTAATTAATTATGTTTCTCTTAGAGTTTGAAGGATGTTGATATCAATTAATCTTAAGAGAAATACTGCATGTTTTGTGGAGTCGTAAGAGCACCCACTGTTAAAACATGCTAAAACCTGGCCATTAAAGAATCAAAAAGCCTTAGGGTTTAAAAGGGCCTTGGAGATCATCTAGTCCACTCTGTATTGCGCACGAATGACCAAAAAGATATCCAGGCAAATATTTGCCTCCCTTCTGTTTCAATGCCTCCAGTCAACCCAGGGGGTGCTAAGGCTGTTGAGGCAGGCCATCCAGTTGTCTCGAAGCTTCATTTGTCAAGAAGTTCACAATTAAATCAGGTGTATGCTGTCACCATGTGACTTTCACCCATAGGTCCTGCTTCTGCTGCTAAATCCAAGTGGAGCACCTTTGAACATATGCAAGGACTTGAAGACTGTCATCCTATTCTGTGGCAGTTATGAGTTAGGGGCTAGGATTTTAGTCAGACAGGGCACCTTCTACTCTTAACTCTGTGATGTCAAAAATAGTTATGTAAATTCATTAAATCTGTTCCATCATTTTTACTAAGGGACGTGCACACACACTCATGTACACACACACACACACACGCACACACACACACCAGGGATGTGCACACACACTCATGTACACACACACACACACGCACACACACATACACACTCTCTTCAGATCAAGTCATGAGAATTTAATCAAATGGTACATTCCAAGTTCCCAGGGCAGTGCCTCGCACAAAACAAGTATTTACTAAGTGGTAGCCATGTATTGATCATCATTGTAATAAAATACATCTAATCTTCTCCCCTGATCGCCTTTGCTCCAGATTGTGCGACTTCCTGATTTTTAGCTTTCTCGTTCGCTCTCTCACAGTCTCATCCCCGGACGTACCTTCAAAGCATATGATTCAGAATTAGTCTTCGCATTTCAGACAGTCTGACCAGTGCAGAGCATAAGGGAACAGCTAGCTCCCTCCTTCGGCAGTCCAGCATCACCTTACTTTCATCTGAGTCACATCATGCTGCAGATTAATTTTGAGTTTACCGTTAACTAATTATCCAGGGCTTTCTTTTGTTTTTTCACTTTTCTTACTAAAACACGTTTCTGTAAATACAACAGGATGAAGAAACAAAGGCCAAGAGAGATTATTTTACTTGCCAAAGGTTATGCCAAGGTTGGGCCAAGGTTTTAGGCCCAGAAAACAGGTCTGCTAATGCCCCAGACCCTTGCTGCTTTCAACTGAGCAGGCTGCTTCTCACCCTTCGAGTTTCACAGGGATTGCTTTAACAGTTTTAAATTCTTCTGCTTTCATCTCACCTCTGGGACCCAAAAGCCATTCTCAATGTGAGAAGAGGGTTGAGAACGTGGCTTATCTCTTCCTGGAGACAAGTAGTTTTCACAGGATGACTCCAGTGACTGATGTCTCCTGCAAACTCACTGACCCTCACTGCCTCTAAACCCTTAGGCTTGGACAGCCTACAGTGGCCCTTACCCCAAGGGGTGGAGGCACCAGGCAGCGGGGCTTCTGGTCATGTCTGTTTCCTCTCTGATATCCCCCTTGATACCCTCCATCCAAGGCTTCTGGATGCCTCCAACACCTCTAATTTTCTCCCTCAGTCAGCAGCCCTTCCTCCAAGTAAAGCATCATTGGCTCCCCCTCCAGATTGTCTAACAGATGCTCCTGATAAGCACACAAGCAGCCGAATTTCTGCAGGAAATGAAGCGCAACCCAGCGGCTGGCTGTGGATACTGGAGAAAGATAGAGACACTTACAAAGTCCTTTGGTGGAAACTCAGAGGGAGAATTTTGAGTTAAGCAGGAAAGGGGAGGGCAACAGGATACAAGACACAGAGGTCAGATTCAAGGAGCAGAATATCAGGGACCTATATGGCAATTTCAAAACATTCTGAATATCAGGTTAAAGAAAATATTGATTTGGGGATTTCAAATCAAGAAAAATTATTATGGATAAAGAGAGATATTACATAATAACGAAGAGGTCAACTCCCCAAGAAGAAATAGCAATCTTAAACATGTATTCACCTAACAATAGAGCCAAGTACAAATAAGAGTCAAAATGCATGAGGCAAAAAAAACCGAGAGATCCATTATTAAAATTGAAAAAGCCAATACTGCTCTCTTTCAGTAATTGATAGATCAAGTAGATAGAAAACCAGTAAGGATATAGTTGACCTGAATAGCATTATCAATCAACTTTCTCTAACTGACATTCACAGACTATTTCATCAACAACAGCAGAATACATATTCTTCTCAAGCTCAAAAGGAACATTCACCATGATACCACACACTGGGCCACAAAACACAAATTTAAAAAATTAACCGACTAGAAACCATACAAAGCATGCCCTCAGACTACAATGGAATTAAACAACAAATCAATATCTGAAAGATAAATGTTGAATCCCCAAATATTTTGAGATTAAACAGTATCCTTCTAGATAGTACATTGGTCAAAGATGATACAAGAGAAATTTTAAGACAGATTTTGAATTAAGTAAAAATGGAAATTCAACTGATTAAAATTTGAGGATGAAGTAAAAGTGGTGTTAAGAGTAAAATACAAAGCACTAAATATATATTTTAGAAAAGATAAAGATCTAAAATAAAAAAGCAATCTTTTGCCTCAGGAAAATAGAGAAGTAAAAGCAAATCACATCTAAAACAGCAGAATAAAGTAATAAAAATAAGAGCAAAAATCTATGAATTTGAAAACAGGAAAGCAATAGAGAAAAATCAATGCGACCAAAAATTGTTGATTCGGACAGTTCAATAAAATTGATAAACATCAGTCAGGCTAACCCTGGAGGAAAAAAGGTACAAATTTTGGAAATGTAAGTGGGGTCACCACTATTGATAACTTGTACATTAAAAGAATAATAAAGGAAAAGAATGAAAAATGATACACCCTTGAATTTGACAAACTAGATGAAACTGACAAAGTCCTTAAAGGACTCAAAATACCTAAATTCACAGAACAAAAAAATAATCTGAATATAACTACATATTTTAAAAAATTGAATTAATAAGTAATATATTTCCCCCAAAATCACCAGGTCAAGTTTGTTTTACAGGTGAATTCTACTGAACATTTAAAAAACTAATGACACCAATTCTTTACAATTTCTTCCAGAAAATAGAAGCTGAGAAAATATCTCTTAACTCATTCTATGAGGTTAGCATTACTCTTAAGAAAACTAGATAAAGACATTACAAAAAAGAAAACATCAGAACAATATTGTTCATGAACGTAGATGAAAAATTCTCAACAAAATATTACCAAACCAAATCTAGCAATGTATATTGAGAATTAAACAATACCACCAAATGGGATTTATCCTATGTAAGCAAGGCTGATCCGAAAACCAATCAATGAAATCTAGTAATCAGCAAGCCAAAGAAAACAAATCACATGATAATATCAACTGGCACAGAAAAAGCATTTGACAAATTCCAACACCTCATCACGATAACTACTCTCAACAGTATAAGAATAGAGGAGCAATTCTTCAACTTGATAAAGAATACCTACAGAAAAAAAAAAAAAAAACTATAGCTCAAATTAGCAGATCAGAGGTTTCAGGTTTGTGGATGGGATGTACAAATTATACTAAATGATCAGAAACTGGGCACTTTCCCCTAAGATCAAAACAAGGCAAGGATGTTGTCATATTTTGTCATTGCAAGTATCATATCTTGAAATAGGTTAATCTGTCTGTCTTGTCTTCAGCCCCAATTATGAAATGAAAATCTATAACTTTAATATAAAAGTCCATGCCTTTTCCCAAAGTTATAGTTTATATATCTGGGGTCATATTTTAACAAGAATTTCTCTAACATAAAGTCATAATTCTCTGATATTGTGAACTATTGGTTTTATATGTATATAACTATACATATATAAAACATTTTTATAAAAACTTGCTTTATTTTATTTTTATAAAAATGCTTTATGTATGTATATTATCTATACAAACCAATAATTCATAATATCAGAGAATTATAAATATAGATATTCTTTTATATATAAGCCTTCAATCCATTCAACCTGTATAAAGCATAAGTTCAACATTATTTTTCCCCATGTAGTGATCCAGTTTTCCCAGTATCATCTATTAAATAATTTGTCCTTTCCCCACTGGATTTTTGTACCATCTCTATCATATTCTAAAGTTTATCCATATAAATGGGTCAGGTTTAAGCTCTTTATAATCTTTATCAAGAATCTTCAACTTCTTTTTCTTCACTAGTCTGTTTGACCTTTGCTATTTAAATCCATCATTTTTTATTACTATGATTTTGTCTTCATAACTGATGGGAACAATCTTTCCTCTTTACTTTTCGTTTGCAAAATTCACTCAGGTCTTAGTGGAAGTTTTATTTTTCTACGTATATTTTAGAAAATTTGTCAAAGTCTTCAAAAATGTTAAAGTAAATGTTAAGCTTTCTAGATGTTTCAAGATTGAAGACAATTTTGTAAATGCCAGTCAGTATCTCTTTAGCGCTTGGCAAAATTGGATAACATATAGGGGGCACTTGCCATGGGCCAGACACTGTAAAATGCTTTTCACACTTTACTGCATGGATTTCTCACAGAAGCTCCACGATAACTGCATCTTATTAGCCCTGTTTTATGCAGGGCGTATAGAAAAGTTAAAGGACTCTACCAGCGTCACTTTCTTAGAAAATATCACATGAGATCAACCCAGTTTATTAGACTCTAGAACAAATTTTTAGCCATATACTGTTTTTCAGGTAATTAAACAATAACTGGCACTTGAAACCCTGTGGAGTAGGTTCCATTTCGTCTAGGAAGCCCGTCATCTGCACTTCCATATTCTTATCCCTAATGGAGTCAGAGGTTCCTCCTTGAAATTTCCATGACTCTTTATCCTGCTGTCTGGTGGATTAAAAGTAGAAAATCTCCTTGGCCCATGTGTCCACAACATTTAAAAATTTGGAATATTTACTTGCATGGCAGCTTCGGGATAAATAGGATGGATAACATAACCCCCCACTAGAGTTAGGTTAGCTCTGCATGAGTTGGATACGTAATTCAGTCAGAGTAGCATTAATGTTTAAATTGCATGGATAGTAAGAGGAAAAGGAGGAAGACATGATCGCCCCAGCAAAACAGTTTATCCATCTCTAGGAATTTGATTATTGCCCATTGCAGATATGCTCCTCCGTCTCCTATCCCTAGCCATGGAGGACAGATCTTTGTCCTCCTAAATACAATGACTGCCTGAATGTGTGACTTCAGATGACACATTGGGTCCAAACGGGACATTGCCCTAGCCTCCCATTCCCTTTTCCTATTCTCTGTGGGGCTATATTAGAGACTTTGCATTGGTAGCAAATACTAGTAACCTGTTTATTAATTAAAAATTGGTGTTTCATTTTTATAATGTCCAATATCAACAAAGTATTCATTATTTTCAGTTAGCTCTCAAAAGAAAAATGAAAGATTCATGGCTAAAGTTTGGACACATAAAGTCTATGGTGGCCTCATTTCAGCAGCCTGCCAATTCATGAGTTGACTCTTCACATAATAGAACATATGTTTATTTGTGTTCAGGTCTTATCTTCCCCCAGACTGTGAGCTGCATCTATGCCTGTTGAGGTTTGTCTCTAATTTGTACATGAGTGGTAACTCAAATTTAGCCTTCCTGACATCTCGAGAAGAATATGAATGAACTGAAGATATTTTCATTAAGTATTTTAACATTGACTTACATAATTAATATATAAATTAATGATATAATTAATATTATAATGTTGCTAGAACAGGTTATTAAGCAAATTGAGCACTGTAGGTAGGGTTTTAAGTATATTTAAAATACACGTTTCTAAAATATGATTAACTACATAGAAAACAGGTCAGATCGAAATACTTCAAAATGAAATAGTGGCTATCTCTGGATGGTAGAGACATAGTGATTTTAACTTATTTTTTATATTTTTATTTTCCAAATTTTATACCTTGAATGTTGAGGTAGAAATGACTAGCTATTCACTGAAATGTGTACTCTCCTTGCATAGTGTAGAGTTAGCTAAGAAAAGGCTATTGAGCAGAAAGAACATTTTCCAGGCCCCCGTGTGTCTGCACAGGTGCACGTGACTCCACACCTTCCTATGGAATGAAGAGAACAGAACAGATGTCACATGAGGCCCGAGATAATTAAAGAAGCAGGTGTGCTTTTTCCATCCACTGTTTCCTTCAGAGGGGACTCTGAGGTCTTCAAAGGTGTCAGAGCCACAGTGGAACAAACCTGTGTCTCAGAATAACTACTCGAACATCTACTTTTGCAGATTATCTAGACAAAAAATAAGCTTCTATTGGCAATCAACTTCTTTTTCCTGAGTTCTCCTAAGAACAGAATATTTAAAATAATAATTTTAGACAAGTAAGTTTTAGGAAGCTGAGCAATAGTACATTTTCAGTTCATATTAGCTATTATGACAATGACTGCATATTTCCTAATGCTTAAATGAAGCCCTGGGATCTCCCAGGAGCCATCACTGACCAAACAATATCCCCTACATGCACAGTTCCATGGCATTTCTTGTTTTGGAGCTACTCTAATGTGCTCATGTGTTGTTAAATAAAATGATGTTTTTGTTGAAGCAAGGGAAAAGATAGGCTTGAAAAAAATCTTTTCACTTTATCTAAGACTCTCTCTCAATCTTGTTTTGCTCACATCTATCTTCTTCCCGCTGGGTCTGTTTTCCTTTTCTCTGCATATTTCTTTCTGCTGGCGATCTCTGTCTCTCACTGCTGTCTCAACTTGTTTAATTACTTCATTTTGCTTTTTTATCCCTTTCAGTCTAGTTTCACTCCTCCCACCCGGGTCCCTTGCCTTTACTAATTTCTTAATGGTTTTCCTCATCTCCTCTGCCTTTTCTTTATTTTTCATCTCTCTCTATTTCTCTTTATCATCTGTCTCTTCTTCTTGTCCTGTTTTTTTTTTTTTTCCCCTGCCTTATTTCCCTCCTTCATTTCTTGGATTAAAAGCTTTTCTATCCTGATTTTTTTCATTGCTTCCATCCTCTTTTCCTCTCATTTTGCTTTCTTCTGTCATCTCCCTATTATTTCCCTGGTCTTTCTTCCTTTTTTCTCATCTTCCTGCTTTCTGCCCTTCCATGCTACCTACACTGGGTCCCCTCCAGGATCCTGTGTGGGGTGGAAGCTGCCCTGCCCTCTAGATGACTAGTAGGTCAGCAAAATGTTATTAGTCACCCAGCAGAGAAAGAAGACGGGCTGTTTGGGACAGTCTGGTGCTTGGGGAGCATCTCAAGGCCATGCAGAAAATGGAATGGTCGGGAAGGAAAAGGAGGCAGGGTTTAAAGGAATAGGAATAAAATAGGTGAGAGAACATGAGATGGAAAAACAGAGATGCACGACACAAGAGAATTTAGTTAGAATGAGATTGTCATCAGGGCAGCTGGGGGGAGGAAACAGAAAAACAAGCCTGTTAGAGTAAACTCTTTGTCATAACCACGAGATTTTTATTCTCAGCTTGCTCGTGTGGCTTCTCAACACTGTTTTTTTCTTTCGTAACCATTTTGTTTGACTCTTCTCTTCCCACCAGGCTTTGCTATTTATCCAATCCCGTCTGATTCCCATTTGCCAATCTATTTTCTAGGGCACTGGGGGCTGGCTGAGGGTTTAGAACGAAACCATGTGACCCAGCGGTTAGAAGCACAGATTCAGGAATCAGAGAAGACTTGGAATTTGGCTCTAAAAGTCGAGCTGTTTCTGTTATGCAAGAATCCTGTAAAATGACCTCTTCCTATTATAGGGCACGGGCCTTGGAAGAGAGTGACTTGGGCCACCATCCCATTTCTCCTCTCGCTAGCTTTGTGACCTTGGCAAGTTATTAACTTTTCTGGTCTCACTTATCTTTATTGCAGGGGTGACACTACTTACTCTCATAGATCAGGTCAATGTGAAGATTAAATGAGATAACTGAGGCCAAGCGCCAGGTACAATGCCTGATGCATAGCCAGGCTCTGTTGATGTTTGCTGGCTTATTATTAAGATATTCATAGATTGTTCCATTGCTCTCTCATTGCGGTTGAGCTCAGGCTTCCCGGATTACCTACTCTCTGCCCAGCCTTCTCACTCCAGACCAGTGCTCCTTGCACTGAACAGCTTCCCTCCTTATTCTGGCCAACTTTCCTAGATTGGTGCCTGAGAAAGGTCATGATTTGCTCAGCAACAAGATTTGTATCCTGGCAGACTTCACGACTGCATTCAACCCCACATACCCATCCCCACACCCTCCCTTCCTCTTGGTTCCTGCTGGGAAAAGAGAAGGATAAGGTTGAACCCTTCCCCAGAAGAAGCTGCTCACCCCATGAATTCACCACCCCCCACATAAAAAGATATCTATAATTAAATATACATCAAACGAATGTCCCTACTGGATGAATTTGGCTCTCAGTGAGAGTCTCATCACAAAAACCTTTTCTTTCTCCCTCCTCTCCACCCCCAACTTTACCACCCCCACGGCCCCACAGCCTGCCCTTTGGAAATGCTCTTTACACCCACCCCATGCTTTTAACCCTGGTATTATGAGGGTGCAACTCAGCTGGAAATTTCCAAACACGATTTCACTGATTCCTCCTGAAAGCTTTATTTCAACACAATGGGGCAGCCAACCTGTGAGCCAAAGGGAGACAGTGAGGTGTGCTGGGCACCCTGCCGACCTGGGGTGCTGATGCTGCACATATGCAGGCTGACTCCCACTAGTCTCTCTGCTACGCTTTAACTCAGTTTCCTCGACAGCACGATGCCAAGGATCTGGCTGTTGCTTCTGGCTCTAGCATTAGGAATTCCACACTCTACTCTGGTTAATACGGATACCCGGAGAGCCTATATTTCTGCTTCATGTGTCCATTATGTGGATAATAATATACCTTTTTTGGAAAATTACCACCACTCTTGTCCTGTTTCTTCAGATCATGACATGCAGATTACAACAGCATGCATGTCTGAAGAGGGCTATGGAGAAAGTCGTAACAGCGTTGTGCGACCGTGAGTTGAGGATGGCTCTCTTCAATATCAAGCCACCAAATTTTAAAGAGAAAAATATTGGGTACTATTCCTTTAGATCTGAATTATAAGGAAAAAATCTAAAATACATTTATACAGAGATAAAATTAAAGAAGAAGAGGAAAGAGATGAAACAATGAGTTTATAACAACTCTAGTTATTGCAATACTCTAAAAAAGAACCAAAAACTCAGTGTCATTGGGGAGGAGGTATATCTCTTTAGTGTATATTTTATTCTGGTTGTCTATTTAAGCTAGGAATTGTGGTTTCATCAGACGAGCTTCTCATCAGATGTTGGAAAGTAGATACCTGTTGTAATGCTAATCCCACAAGTGTCTGTGGTAGAGAAACAGTGAGCAATGAAAGGAAGAACATAGTAAATAGAGAGACTTGATAACACAATTTTAAGTTCTAGAAGGAAAAAGGCATTCAAAGAGATCATTGGGTGGCGGTCAATAAAATTTAGGAAAAAAAGGAAATAGAAGCGAGATGGCGTAAGGTGAAAATTGTGATATAATAGGGAAGAACATTGGACTGGGAATAGAGACCTGGTATCTAATGGAAATGGTACCAAACTACCTGAAGATGTTGTGAGCCTCTACAAACCCCAGTAGACACATGTGTTAACATAGGGAAACAAATGGCCTTTTCTACCCTTCCTATCTTAAAAAGTTTTGTGAGAATTAAACAAAATGAGGACAATAGAAATACTTTGTTAACTGTATACATGCAAGGGACATTTTTATTATGAAATGTTATTCTTGAATGATTGACACAGTGGTGATTCCAAGTTTATAGAGTGGTGCATCCCAGAGAGCCAGGCTCTCATGACTCAATGAAATTACAACCCGCAAATGAGTCTTCTTACGTGTCTTCCTGTGGTACCCCTCCTTTTGCCTGAGCAAAAGACTCTGGTGGGTTAACTGTCTCCACGTAAACAGAGAGACCTAACGCATTTTCTCTGCTTCCTCTGCTTGAAGGGTCTTGCTCCGGTGGAGGCATGGGTTTGTTCTCTAAGTAAATGGAGCAATTGAGCATCCTGCTTCTCCTGTGCCTGTCTTGAGCATGTACTGATAAGTGGAGGCATAGCCTTTTTTTCCATCCAACAGTACAGCAATTCTTACACTAACACAGTAATACCGTGGTAAATACCATTTGAAGTAATGCTGTCCCGTAACCTCTGCTCTCACTCACAGTGGGAGTCCTGCCAACTTTTTTAAATAGCAGGTCTTTATACATGTATTTCTCACTGCTGATTGGACTAAGAAGAAGCACCTGATCAAAATGGACCCAATCATAATTCCTTCCCGAGAATTTAGGACACAGACAGAAACAGAGGGAGAGAGAGGGGCTCCCTAAGTGACTAAACATGTAAGCCCAGCTGTTTTCTGTGATGCGGGTATCTTTTCTTTTACTTTCTGAGCAGATCAGAAAAGCAAAGGAAGCTTTAGGGCTGGGAGAAGAGAAAATAGACCAAGAGACAGTTATGATGGTTTCTCCCATTCAAATTCCAGTATTATGCCAAGTCTCAATTGCATCTTTGCCTCAAGGATCCATGAATCTCTTATGCTTATAATAAGGTTTCTGTTCATTTTAAATTACCGGGAGGTAATTACTGTGGTTTGAAACCAACTACATAATTTCTTCATAAATTCACATCGATTATGTGGAAGAGACCTGAGATTAGGAGCTAAGCACCATGAGTTCTAGTCCTGTACTCACACATAATACTGACTATGCGGTTGTAGGCAGGTTGCTTACCTTTCCTGAGCCACAATTTCATCACTTCTAATCAGCAAAAATAACCTGAGCTACCTAGAAGGCTGGCTGGGTATATTGGATCTAGAAGAGTTTTATGAATTATGCAAATGTGAAAGATTGTTATAAAAGATACATATTAAAATTATTTCTTCTAAAATGGATCTCTAGTCTAAATCAGAGGCCCTTTAACCTCAGGTTCTAAATTATACTTTGGATGCTATTCTGTACAACAGCTAAGCTAGTTTATACATACATTTCTTTTTTAAAGTGCCCTGCATTTTCCTGTCATTGTCCCTCCCTTCTGCACCAGTATCTCTAGTAACTGCCTCCCTCTTCCCAAAATCACCACATCTCCTTTAACCGATATCATTTCTGTGCTCTCATCTTTGAAAGAATAATTCCAGTGCCCCAGCCTCCATGACTATTTCTTAGATATGCCCAGTGAGAACTCTTGCCATCTGTCTTGACTAATGTAGACACTTTCCAACATATCTATCATCTTGCTTTATGGCAGTCAATGTCCTAATGGCTTATGAAGACTCTAAATTTAACAGACAGACAGACAGACCTGAGTTTGAGTCTTGGCTTATCCTCTTACATGCTGTATGAGCTGAAAAAGTTCTTAACTGCTACAAGCCAGTTTCTTCATTTTAAAAAACAGGGATGATAACAGAACTTACCTTATGGGTGTGTGGGGAACATTAGATAACACAGAGGATGCAGAATATTTAGCACAGTCTTTGGCTCATAGTAAGAAATTGTAGCTATTATGGCAGTCCCTGTGCCAGCTTTGACCTGTTTTCCCTAAGATCTATTTTTGTCCCTCCTCTGTGTGACAGAGCCATATATGCTGCCTACTTCAGATTCCCATATGAACTGATACATAGATGTATTCAGCCAAGAGGAATATTAAAATGAGACTGGAGGGGGAGAAGAAAGGGAGAGAGTAAGGTATTTCTGCCCTTAATCTCCACCTCCACCTTGTATAGTGTCCATGTTAGTGACTGGGTCTCTAAGAGTCTCTGTCCTCTCGAAAGATTTGCTATTGTTCCATGTCATCCTGGCCCAGGATAACACAACTTCTTCCCTTTTCCCTCAAAAGCTTAGGGGTGGTAATGAATTTCAGCTGTGGCTCGTCTGTTGCCTCAGTTTCTCTTTGGCTTCGAAACTCTTCTATCACCTGTGTAATTAATTCCAGGCATCTCATTTCCTCTCAGAGTGGTTTCTGTTTTCCTGGTTAGACCTTAATTGGTACCACCCACCCCACTCACATCCCATGAAGGCTGCAAATTTATTGTAAATAGAAATTATGTGTACATCTTCTAGATTTTCTTATAAAAAATTATAGATTCAGTTTGTACCAGATGCATGTTTATTGAATTCGATATTTTGAACACAGTGAGTTAACAACTTCTGCCTATCCCTACTATCAAGTGCATCATTCCACTTTGGGGTTAGGCCTAAGCCTAGAATGTTGACTGGTCAATATCCTCCACTGCCCTCTGATGTTGTATAAATGCGCAGGTCACAATGAAAAGGAAAGAGAGCTGTGCTGATCATGGGCTTTAGTCCATCTTCACAGCAGCTTGCTCTGTAATATCGCTACTTCCTAGATATAATAAAGATTTTATGAATCACATTTGGTTCTGTCTCACTTCATTTGCTGCATTAAATATATTTCATTTTCATTTATTCTAGTGTGTCTACAGGCAAAAGTGTTCAGAATTTGAAAAGCCGATTCAGTGAACCCAACATTTAGTGTTGCCAAGGTCCAAAGTACAAGGACTAAATGCTACCTGGTGACACTTTCACCTTTTCTGGATTCTAAATGAAGTAGACTTCAGAAATTGGGCAACACATGTTTCTCCTTTGTAATATAATTTCCTGCTAAATCAAGAATGGTAAAACCAGTGAGGCTCACTACCTCTTTCAGTGCCTAGAGTTAGTGACCCAGCTTTTGTACCTCTTTCAGTGCCTAGAGTAGATATTTATAATCAAATATGTAGCATGTTTTCATGAAGTCTTAAAAGACTTCCCAACACATCTTTCCAGGAGACCACCGCCAATCATTTGGAATTGATTCTCTAGATAAGATGTCATACCATCTCTTCTTAGTGTTTTACTTTTCACAGTGTGGGCATGTTTGCATCCCAATACCCATGTTTCCTCTCCTCCATTGTTGAGGAGCCACGCGCTCAGGGGAGAGTTAGTGACCCAGCTTTTGTGCCTTTCATAATTTCTCTAACCCACTAAGGAAGGGCCACCTCATTCCCACAGTGACTTGTTTGGATAACAGAGGCATTCCATGCCCAGGGCCAGTGATGCTGATTTAAGCATGGACGTGTGACTAAAACTGAGTCAGTGAGTCATGAAAGATTTTGTAAGGGTTTTTAAGAAATAGGTGCCTTGATCTTCTGGCAGAGCTACCCCAAACCATCCCTCTAACTTTTCCTGAGCAATGTGGTATGAGGAAAAACAGTTGAATAATTCTGACTCCAGGAGTGAAGCCAGCCTTAGGATGAAGCTGAAACTGCCACAAAAGAAGGCAGAGCAGACTGATGGAAGAAACCCACTTGCTTTTAGAAATCTTTGAGCCAATGCATCAAACCCACCTGAAGAGCTTCCTACTTCTGTATTTTTACTTCGTGAGCTCATAAATCCCCGTTGTCATTTGGGTCAGTTTGAGAGGGATTTTCTATTACTAAAAGCCAAATGCAACAGCACATTCAGCCTCAGACTTCAGTAGGTTCTGCTCCGCTCACTCCCAGCTATCCACATAAAGACTGACTTCAGCTCTCAGATCACATCAGGCCCATTTTTTTCTTCTTCATTGTTCTTGCTTAAATGCTCACTCCCTACAGACCTCCACCACTTTGCAGCACCTGACTCATCTTCTTCACAGTTGATTTTCATGTTTTACTGACCTGAATAAGCCATAGCTTATTACTCTTTCTCATATTCTAATACTCAGTACGGATACTCTTTGGAGATGAGGAGAAGACAGTGTCATACAGGCTCTGATTTAAGTTTCAGAGTTGTAGCTCTCCGCCTTGGAGTCGAACCACCTTAACTGGCAATTCATTCTTTTGCTTTTTGTGTGTATTGTTTTAAATAAGTTTCAAGGAATTTTATAGCTGAACGGGATCTTAAATGATGTAAAGTCAAACCTCTTTAGATATAATTAGAAAAATGGGAGTCTAGAAATGTTGAGTGACTTTCTCCACATCACATGTTGGAGATCTTGAAAAATCGGGGGTGCTGACTCACAACCAATTCCGTCTTTCTGACCCTATGCCCACTTTCTTTTACAACGTAAGTATTGTCATGGGGGCCTCAGTTGCAGACACTCCGTGTAGAGCTCTGAGAATCGGCCGCTCCAACGCAGAAAATCAAGTGGAGAGGAAAATGGTGCTGCCGTTCACTCAAAGGACAAGGGCCTGGTCAAACACCCTGACAGGCTCAAAATTCTCCCATAATTCCCCAGATCGAGAACTACAGTAGCTGTCAGGTTGTCTGTGACAGCTGGGGAGACCAAAGTGGTTCAGACTTTTAATCCAGTCAGATCCATTTTCAAGTTGATAATTTGAAGTGAATTTTATAAGAAACTGGTAAAACAGTAACAAAGAAAATCTAAAAACCATCTGATCCTATTTCAGCCTTTAAATCCAAAGGTCTCCAAAGATTCTTAGAATATATTATTTGAGGCCACTGGGGTTTCTCAGAGGCAGTGGATCTCGGTGGTTAAAGACTGTGACTTCTCGAGTCAGATCCCCAGATTTTGCAGCCATCTCTGCACTTACAGGCTCCATAAGCTTGGATAGCAAGTTAACCCCTCCAAGACTCAGTTTCAATTTCTGCAAACTGAGGATTAAAGTAGCACCTACTTCATAGGATTTGGGGGAACATTAAGTAAGTTAATTTAGGTAAAATGCTTAGAACAGTGTCTGGAAAATAACACACTCCAAATAGTGATTACTATTAATATCAACATCATAATCACCATCATCATCATCATCATCATCATCATCGTTACCATCATCAGGTACACTATTTTACAGGAAAGAAAGGAAGCATTAAAAAGAAAAAATAATAATGAGTGAAGAAAAAAGAGAAGAGGTGAATAAGCATGGAAACCCGAGTAAAATGAATAAGGAGCACAAAAGAAAAGATGAAATGAAAAAAGTAAAAAAGAAAGGAAGGAGAGATGACTGACTCATTTTTTCTATTCATGTATAGTATTCTAAGTACTGTGCTTATTCCAGCAATGAACCCCTTCCATGTAGTTTACGGGACATAAATATATTAAATGATTATAATAATTATAACCTACTATAAAGGCTACATTATATGATCAAGGTAGACCCGTCTGTGGAAGGGACATTTACAAAGTTTTTTTATAATCTAAGCACTGTATAAGGTATATTTGCATACATTATGTATTTATTCATTGAGTTTTTCATCATTTCCTTTATTATTCTTCATTTATTTTATAACAATTATACTCCAGACCTTCAGCATCACGCTTTGCACACACAGTTAGAAAGCTGTCCGTTTGGTCAAGGAGCTGCTTGTAAAGCAGAGAGGCAAGTATGCAAAGAAATAAAGGTCACGTATTCTGGTGGGAGTTATGAAGCCATACACAAGAAAGTAGGAAATTATTCCTGGAAGGTGGTCAGAAAAAGACCCAGAAGAAAAATAGCTTTTTTATTTTTTCACGAATGACTCAATGACTCTTTAACCAGCTTCTATGGTAATTCAGAGATTTCATCTCATCTGTGAAACCATCTCATTTGGGAGAAGTAATGACAAAGATCCTGAAATGTGATATAGTGAGAGAAAGGGCTGGAATCCGGGTTCAGAGTATCTCTGCTCTATGAAAGTACATGACATGGAGGGAGCGATGAGAGGTGGTGTTTCAGGGGAAATTGCCAGTAAGAGGACTGAGAATAGCACACTTGGTTCTTGTAGGCAGAACTCAGCACAGTTAGTAACGAGCAAGGTCACAGAACTCTGCCATTAGCGAGAGTGGTGCAGAGAGCTTTCCACTGTGCTGCGACCTCTCAAGACCAACCCACTGAGGCGCTCCTACCTCATTTGCTTTCTTTCAGCTTCTCAGCCAAATCACACCCACTCTCTTTCAAAGACTCACAAAGTACTAGCTCTTTATAAAGCTGATGTCAGAAAAAGGGGCTGGCATACTTCTTGTGGAACAACACTGCCATGCTAGGCTCATGGTGGGCGTCTGGATTAGAAAGGTGGAGAAAAAAAGTAGGTCCACACACAGGTGGGTTTCAGGGCTGCATGATTCCACTGAAATTCACGCCTGATTTCATGAGCATGTGCTCATGTGCATTTCTGTGGAAAGGGGGAATTTATGTCTTTTGTCAAATTTTCCAGGGATCAATGACAATAACATGCCTAGTAATTAAATACTGATTACACGACTTCGACAACTTAGTTTACAAACTAAGACCAAGTTTGACTAATAAATCTGGTCACATTCATAAACAAGCAGAAAGGAAAGAGAATTTATATTCATCAAATATATAAATTAGAGCTGTGCAGAACATTTCACACGTTATCACAGTTGACTATAAAAATATATGAGCTCGCTTTCCCCGTTTCTACAGCTTTGGAAACACTAATAGAGAGGCTGGACAATGTATTCAAGGTCACACAGTGCAAGGCAGAATTAAAACTAAAATCCAGATCTCCAAGATTTAGAATTATATTTTTAGGTGTCTTACATTTTTTTCATCTTCAAAAGATTAAATATAGAAAAAAAACACTTTTATATGAGAGTATAAAAATGGAGGAATATGTAAATTCATATTAGTATGAATAAAGAGCTTCTTTTCTTTCAAATATGCTGTATTCTGCCACTTCTGTGATGATATTCTGTGTATTAATAAAGAGTTAATTTTACTAAAACTGTGGTATAAATATAAAGGTATCAACTTGAACATGGCAATAAGTTACCATTAGGCATCCCAGAAAAATGGCTAAGCTTAGTAGGCTCTAAAAACTTGAAAGTACACATCAGGAACAGAGGGGGCTCTCTCTGTCTCCCAAACAATATAAGGAGGTGTATTATAATGACAGAGAACTATTTAATACTCTATTCTTGCCCCTTCTTTTTCCTTTTAATTATTGACTTGAGACTTTGTCAAAAAAATGGAAATAGCATGAAATTCAGAAAAAAAAAAACAAATTCACATTTGAATGCTGGACCCATCATTTAACGGTATTACTAATAAGAAGAATAAACATAGAATGCTTATCATATATGTAGTAGTTGTTTTCTATCTGAGACTGGACTAATAGATTTATGTCCATTATCTCATTTACTCTTCAGAGTTACACACCAGAGTTGATCCTCTTATTATTCTAATTTTATATATAGAAAATGATATTGCGAATTCACCAAGCATGTTGTGTGCGCATGCACACACACACACGCACACACACACACAACTTGTTCAAGGTGACACATCAATTCTGTGGCAGAAGACTAGATTCTAATTCATTCTAATTCCAAGTTTCGGGACTGAAACCAGTATGATGCATAGTTTCCCTTACTTTCTGGCTCTCTTCCTTTACTTACCTTCTTTGACTCTCAGTCTTTTTCATTCATGACCAAATCAAAAGGATCAGCCACAGTTATCTTAACATATTGCTTTGAAAATTAAATGGGAGTATGCGTATCAAACGCCTGAGCTATAGAAGTGTGCTTTCAAAAGGCTGTTTCCTTCTTGCTTTTGAAACATCAACCTTCTCTCTCCTTGGAGTTACCCTCTGCTGGCTCAGCTCCTCCATCCTTTCCCTGCCCTCCCCCTTTGCTTGGGCACAGATGGCAGAGAGGCCCAATGACACGGGCTATCGTTACTGCTAGCTGTGTATCTGGGGTCAAGTAATTTCTTCATTATCTTTCCTTATTGCAAACAGCTTTTGTAAGAGAAAGGGCCCATTAGTAAATATTGATGCCGGCAGGCAGGGAGTACAAGCTGTCAAACAGTTGAAATGAAGGATTGTCAGTTCAGCAGCAAGAACATAAAAGCCAGTTTAAAACAAAGATTGAATAAGTGAGTAATGTAACTAGAAGAACAAGCAAACATTCATCAATGATGAACAAAGGCAAAGAAAGTTTCTGGTTGTGTTGTTTGGAGCAAGTGTGCAACTCTATGAAAGCCCATGTTCTAAGACGAAATTCAGTTTAAATCAATTTGCAAAGAAATTTTTTAAAAGAATACAATAATGAACGATGATTACCATGTGCAATGTGTTAGGAATCAAATGTGATCAAGATGCAAACACTGTTTTCAAGAAGTTTACAGACTAATAAAGTAATATAGTGAGGTTTTTGAGAATACAATTTTTGCATTTAGAATGTAAAGTCCGGTTGTATGACCTTGAGATCCTTACATGAATCTCAGTTTCCTCCTTGTAAAATGGAAATTTTAATGCCAATACCATAGGACTGATGTGAAGGCTAGGGAAGCATATAACATTATCTCTAGCACATGTGCATGCCCTCGACATCAATGATTTTTAAGAATGATAAGATATTATCACATAACATTGTAAGACAAAATTTTAGAAATAAAAAGATAGCCTTGAGATGAACTTGAAGTTCAAAAACATCTGTTTGCTTGGATCAGGAATTAGAAAATGAAGTGGAAACATTTACATTGTTTATTGAGAAAAGGTAAGGATTTGGCCATGGTAGTTTCGTAAAGACTATCAGAGGCAGGGGGAACAGCGAAAACAAGAGTGGGGAGATGAGGAAGCCTGGAGCACCAGTGACAAACAGGAAGCTGTCACATTTGTCTTTAAACATAGGGTATTGTGTTGTTTGGCGCAAGTGGGCAGCTTTAAGAAAGCCCATGGAGGTGGGGGTTGTTGGAGATGAGACTATGAGAACAATTTGGATCCAGACCTTTAAAGGTCCTAGATGCTAAGCCAAGAAGTCAGGACTTCAATCTCTTGAATAAAATTGCCATTGGTGGTTTCTTTGAATAGGATGGAAATGTCAACATTTACTTCCATCAGGGTGTGGCTCCACCTCTAACCTGAAATTTGCACACTGCCATGTGAATTTAGGAGCACTGGTTTTGATATCTGGCAGTCTGTTTTTGAGGCTCAGGTCACTGCAGAACTCGGTCAAGTTATTTCATTTTTTTTCTATTTCAGTTTCTTCATCAGTAAGATGAGATAATTATGATCTCTAACTCATTGTAGTAGTATATAATGATTAAATGAAATAATACTTTAATCATTTAGAACAGAGCCCGGCATTATCACCTAGTACCAAGGTCAATCAGTTAATAATGTCCAGTAAATGCTCTAGTTATTATTTAATAACTGAGTGACCTGGGTGGTTACTGATGATGATGCTTTATCAGTCGTTCTTCTACAGTTGACACCCTACATCCAATTTCTTCTTTGACAGTGGGTATCCCTATGCCATGAACCTGTGTCTAAACCATCGTGGTATAAAATATAATGACTTCGGTAAAACTACAATGGAGATATCACAGCA